>NW_028118033.1:0-25531 GCF_965113295.1 Leuciscus leuciscus
CCACACCACCCATAACTACACTTGGAAACACTACAATAGGGAATTCCACCACACCACCTCAATTTACAACAGGAAATGTTACCACACCCCCCATTACCAACTCAACGACTGGACCAATCGTATCTACTACTAACCCAACTAACAACACAACCACACCAGGTGTGTTTGAATGAATGTGTTGTGTGATTGTGGATTACAGTGTAATGTCCATGCATTGTGAATCTTCACAAATGCCTAATACTTTCTCCTTTCGTTCTTTTAGCTACCTGTCCTTCAGTGCCCTGCCCACCACTCAGTGTCTGTGTGAACTCCATCTGTCAGTGTCTGGCAGGAACTTTTCCTTTAAATAATGCCTGTGTGGAAAGTGAGTGTCTGTCTGATGCCAAACTTTGTCAATCACTTATAACCTTCCTTACACAGGGCCATGGGACATTACAGAAAGTCCTTCTGTCTTTTAATTTGTATAATAAGACTCATGTGATTATAGATTCTTATGAACAATCTTTATTTATCACCCTCACTCTCTCTTATTCCCAGCTAAATCGTTCCCTAGTTCACTAAGGGTGATTCGCACATTTGTACCTGAAATGTATGATCCCAAATCGCCTGAATTCCGGAATGTTGCTAATGAGATCATTCTTGCGGTATGTCACAAACTTACATTACAATTTTAGCTTTAACATTTCAGTTATTGCAAAGATGTATTTCTTCACAGTAAAACTGTGCAGTTTATGAAGTCTGTTTGTATAACTATTAAGTAAGAAGGCATGGAATAAAATTATTAATCTAATAACTCTACAAAATAAATATATGAATACAAATTTGAATAAAGTTTTTAATCATAAATGTAGTGTATTTTGTTATCATGCATCATATAGAATTTTAGAATCATATTTATAGAAATAGAGAATCATATTTATTGATCATATAGCTATATTCTCTATAAGTAAAAATATTTCTGTATATTGCTTTGGCAGTACAGACTGTTATAGTTAATAGTCATGCCAATAAAGCTTTATTGAACTTGGGACTGCCAAAGTAAATACATAAAACAATTCCATATCCTGGATCAATATCCTTCAGTTTCGGTGAGTCTGAAGTCATTACTCATTCTTCCCTTTCACCATAGGTAAATGCAGTTCTGCGTAACCAGCCAAACTACATTAACAGCACAGTCCTTAGTTTGACGTGAGTGTCCATTTCAAACAGTTCTTAACCAAAGCTCTTCTCTTTTGTATTATATTTGCCAATTACTAATCTTTGTGTAAATATTTCCAGGCCTGGCAGTATAGTGGCTTCAGTAAACAGTTATTTTGAGCCCAATTCTCCAGTCACCCAGGAATCGTTTGTATTGGCCATTGATACTGGTATAAAAAATGCAACGAACTGTGGAACGACAAACTGTAGCATTCTTGCTGGTGCTGAATACAATGGTGAGTATCTTGAAAAGATTTATCATTTAAGATTCGCTATATGAACAGAGTGAAACATGTTTTAATCTCCACATAATAAATGAATACAATACAGTATATTGGTTACATAAATATACAATATTTGGTGTCACATCATTTTAAAAACAATTTTACATAATAAATCATTCTTTAAATGCAATACATTCTTTATATCTACATTACTTGACATTAATTCTAAACACATTAATTCATGTTTAGGCAACAAACTCACCTTCACAGTATTGATATCAAAAACATGTAGTATTTTTTATGCTAATTTCCACAAAGATTGATAAAACAGCTTCTCTTTGCAGTTGTATTAAATGGCAAAGATTGTTCCTCAAATAGGAACACATTTAAGTGCCAGTGCCCGAACTTTAGGTGTTTAGAATTGTTTAGCCATGATTGTGGCCATGTTTTGTAATTGTGAAATGTTTTAGATCACATGAAAGATTGTCTCTCTATATAAGTAAACTATACTGGAGTATTTCACATTAAATACTTTTGAGAAGCTGAAATATGCCACACATGCTACCATTTAAAACGAGTTAATTATTTTAAAAAATACACTAAAAAATGATATAATCAACAAGTTGAAAACTTATGCTTTTACACTGCTTTAACTCATCAAAATAAGTTAAGCAATTTTCAGCTTTTTTATAAGTATAGATTAAAAAAATGTAAGTCAGTTTAATGTAATTTAAGTTGAAAGGACTTAAACAACCAAGTTGTACTTAAAACTTTAAGGCAGCAATTTATGTTTATGTTTGCTTATGTTTGTTTTATGGTATTCATATGAAATTAAATGAGCCTATGAAATATTTATACTTTAAAAATCCATAGTTGCATCGCAGGACCATTTAAAATTAACCGGTGAAGGCAAACATGCTGTAAAAAAAGGACCTTAGATACACACTTCTCTCTAAACAACTACCCACAACTAAACTCTCTTTCTCTCTCACTGTCTGTCTCTTGTTAGTAAGCAATCTATGCGAGCAAGATCTTGCTCCTTGTGATGTTGACACCACATTGTGTGAGGCCAAAGATGGGATCGCTCTCTGTACCTGCAAACCTGGCCACGTACCCAGCCCTTACCAGCCCAAAAGCTGTAGAGGTGAGTGTGTGTCTTTAGTACTCCCTTTCTGCGTAAAAAAAACAAAAAAACAACAAACATATGGACTTCCATATGTGTTTGTGTGTGCATATCATAATCATCAGTGACCTTTGATTTTGACATGGATTTATCCATAGTAACAGACACATTAATCCTGGTCTGGTAAGATCAGGGTTCAGAATGTACAGTACACTGACCAAAAATAATAAAGAAATAAAAAAAAATGCCATTTTATATTTTATTTCTACATTATATAAAATAAAATCCCAACGTAAGAACAATAGTCTGACTCTTTTATTATTGTAGTGTCATGTTCAAACACAAAACCAATTATTTACTTTCTAATCTTTTCACAGTTTGTCCAAGTGGCTACAAAGCACAGGCAAATGTCTGTGTTCGGTGAGTACCTTTTCATTTCTTTGTTCTGAATACACATACCTAAACAACATGTTAACTTTTTAATAGAGCTGTTCATTCATTCACCAACCTGTAAGGCCTTAAAATAGCGGTTTTCGTTTAATAAAACATACCTCAAAATACGAATTGCCTTCCTTGTTTTTAAACTGACAAGCTATATGCAATGGTTGAGTGTGTGTTCAGTGTGTTTGTAATAGAAACTACTGCCCTCTTGTGTCGTGGCAATATTGCTACAATCAGATGTCTGTGGATAGGTTTCAACGTTTATTTCCCTTTTTTTAACAGATGTTCATTTGGCTATTCTGGTTTCAACTGTAATGACTGTAAGATATTATTATTATTATTATTATTACAATGTTTCTTGTTTTTTAACCATTAAAGCAATAAGTCTTTTTAAGTTACACCAATACATTGATCAGCTTGTTTACTGTGCTAAATTATAGATTTTGCGTGTATATTTGTGTCTAATGACCTTTGTCTCTCTGCGTAGCCTCTTTGTTAGCTCTAGTGGTGGTGGCGTGTGTGTTAGGGGGACTTCTGCTCATTGTAATTCTGGCTGTTCTCATCTACATCTGTGTGAGGTGAGTGTTTATGAGAGGTCAGGTTGAATCTCTCTTTTACAGTGTATTTTATGCTTAGGTATGGATGTACATTTCTCACTTGTTGACATTTTTGTGTGTGCACTACTTATTTCTCAGCAGGAAGAAGTCAAACGACAATCATTTCGGCAGCCCGTATCCCACTGAGGAAATCCGGACCACATGGCCCTCTCAGGATATCAGCCATATTCCTCGTGTCACTCTCACATCTAGTTCCAGCAATGATGTCTTTGGCAACAACCTGGAGATGGTTGAAGGGCCAGGCAAAAAAGGCCACAGTAATGGATTGGTGAGTACCTCCTTCCAGTCAAAACTTCACAAATAAGTTAAATTTAAGTATAAATTTAAACCTGTTAAACAGAGAAGTTACACAGATCTTTAACTTGCAGTGGGTTTCGATTCGAAGACAAGCGTATGTGTGAACTTTTTAATTAAAACAATGTATCACTGTAAAATAAAATAAAATAAATTGTTGAGATATTTTTAGTTTGGGAACACTTTACAATAAGGTTCATTAGTTAACATTAGTTCATGTATTAACTAACATGAACTTACCATGAGCAATACATTTCTAACTGTATTTGTTCATCTTTGTTAACGTTAGTTAATAAAAATACAGCTGTTCATTGTTTGTTCATGTTAGTTCACAGTACATTAACTAATGTTAATAAGATTTTAATAAAGTATTAGTAAATGTTGAAATTAACATTAACAAAGATTAATAAATGCTGTATAAGTGCAGTTCATTATTAGTTCATGCTAACTAATGTAGTGAACTAATGTTAACTAATGAACCTTATTGTAAACCTTAGTGTTACCTTTTGTTTTTATACATATACACTACCGTTTAACTGTTTGGGGTCGAGTTTCCATGGAAATATTAAGCAGGTCAACTGTTTTTAACATTGTGTTTTAATAATAATGTTTCTTGAGCATCAAATCATCATATTAGAATGATTTCTGAAGGATCACGTGACACTGAAGCCTGGAGTAATGATGCTGAAAATTCAGCTTTGACATCACAGGAATAAATTACATTTTAAAAAATATTAAAATAGAAAACAGTTATTTTAAATTGTAATAACAATATTGCGGTTTTTACTGCGTTTTTGAGCAAAGAAATTCAGCCTTGGTGAGCAGAAGAGTTTTTCTTTTAAAAAACATAAAAAATTCTTACTGACCCCAAATGTTTACTGTAGTGTATATCATATACATTTATATTGCTTATTACTGTACCTCTTTTTAATAATTGTAGAAATGAACCCACTGTAAGTTACAGTTCCCTCCAATTCTTCCATTAACCCTGCATGTCACCTTATTTAACTCTAATAGTGTCATCACACCACTAACCAATACTAAATATATTGTTCAATCAGACCCAAGTCTAATTCTAAATCTTTACTCTGCCTGCCTGAACTCCACTAATATACTAATTTTTCACAAAAGTATTACTTGACTGAATGACTGAAGTCCATTATGAGCAGATGCAGTCCTAACCAGGCCACACATAAAGAGGGTCTATTGCATTAGTGCCTTTGCATTGAAAGGAATTGAAAGCTAACAGTAGTACAAACTCCGTAGATTTCATCATTTTAATTTTTGAATTCATAATATTATCATAACAGATGTACAAGTTTTATGATCGGTTAGCTCTTAAACAAACCTCTTTGTGTGTGTTTGTGCACGTATTTGTGGTTGCTGTGTTGTGTATGTGGTGTTCCGTATATGGATTTGATACTACCTCACTCCAAACACTATGACTGTAGAAGATTAGAGGAAAGGTAAGTCACCGATGAAACAATTGGGCTGTTAAAGTGTGTAATGGTTCGTCGTCAGAGACTGTAAAAGGCAAAAAGGGTCCACTTGTACATATGAATGCACAACATGAACATACTTCCTGTAGTTTTGCCTTAAAAACGGCAGTCACGTTATTGAAATGCTTAATTTGGCGGCTGTAGGAATGGAAGTCATGCCTGACAGTTAAAATAGCCAATCACGTGTTTGTTTACTCTACATGCAAAATTACCTGGACCAGCCTGAAAAATACAATATTTGTGAATGTGATTTGTATGGAGCCCCTAAAGGGACATAGTGGTTGAAAAAATATGCGATGGGAGGAAAAAAATTATTTGCGAGAGAACGCAATGTTTTGAAAAATATTTTTTCCTCCCATCCCATTTTTTCCACCACCATGTCCCTTTAGGGGCTCCGTAGATTTGAGCTTAAGAAGTACAAAATATGATAAGATTGTTGTCAGATTTGATTACTGATTTGAAATATTCTACTGTTCAAAATTTGCGTTCATTAAGATTATAACGATAAACGAAAACTTTTATGCTGCAAGAACGCATTCAGTTTACTGTAAAAATTAGGTTCTAATGTTTTCTAATGTCTAAATTTCTAATGTAACAAAAAATATTTATATTTCAAATAAATGCTGTTCTTTTGAACTTTCTGTTCATTAAAGATTTATGAAAAAAGTATCACGGTTTGCACAAAAAATATTATCAGCACAACTGTGTTAAATATTGATAATAATAATAAGAAATGTTTCTTGAGCAGCAAATTAGCATTTAGAATCAGATTTTTTCATGTGACACTGAGTAACTGAGACTGGAGAAATGACGCCGAAAATTCAGGAATAAAGTACATTAAAATATATTAACATAAAACACTTATTTTAAATTGCAGCCTTGGTGAGCAGAAGAGACTTCTTTCAAAAACATAAAAAAAAATACAGAGCCCAAACTTTTGAACAGTAGTGTATGCAATTGAAATGTATAAAAATAGTTTTTTTATACGGCTTGTATCGCTGAAAGTAGCTGCGATACGAATATGGCCACCAAGTGAACTGACGTGCCTTAAAGGGACTTTTAGTGTCCAAGTTCTTCCAAGTAAAGGAATATTCTGGATTAAATACAACTTAAAGGTTAAGTGTGTAAATTCTTAATCACTAGCATAACCAAAATAATAATTGCAGCACCAACATAAATTATGACTTAAACTGTATGTAACTTGGAAGGAATATTCCTTTACTATACTTTTCTTTATTTCTTCTTTTCGCTGTGACATCGCCGTTTACCGCGACTATATACATTCTGATTCTGAGGTGAATTGCCGTTAAATTCTTGATGAGATCTCGATTTTGATCTCTGTTTTCAGCTGTTTGCATGCCATTTTAAGCTTTGCATGTATTTTTAAGCAGGTAATGTGTGATTTCCCTGCATGAGGAGATGGGCTGAGAGAGTGAAGGGTTGTAGGTTGTGTTTACCTGTATGTGGCTAATATGAACTCATTTCTTCTGCAGAAGGGCTCGTATGACCTCAACGCAGAGGGCATGAGGACCTTTAAGGACCCAAACCCCACACGGTACTCTTATCTGGTGGGTCATGAAAATCCATACTTCATACAAGGAGATGAGAAGAGATGAGGAAAGAAGCAGGGAAAGCCAGCGAAAAGTAAGGGGACAAAGATAGAGTGCAATAACAACATGAATTATAAAAAGGCCTTGGATCAAAATGCTTCAGTAAAGTTAACGCTGTCAAAACCGTACAGCTGATCACAGACTCAAGGTATACACACAAATGGCATTTGAGAGATACATTGTTTTTAACATTTTACTGTTTTTATTGTAATTCCCTTTCACCCAGGATAAAATGCTCACTTCCTATATGTGCATTGATGATTGGGTTTCTTTTACCGCAAGCTTGACTGACGTGTCTTATTTATGTTAATGAGAGATGAACATTGAACAACCACTCATCTGTATTTCTTGTCATTTCTTACCATGTTTCGTCTGCACAATTTATATCATATTCAGTGTTTTGTTGTCTGTCATGCATGTTACTGTGGTTTTCAACTCAAAATACTATATTACAAAGGATGTAATTTTGAACCACATTTCGACACATTATGTATTTAATTTGTCTCATCTGTGGAAGAAATAAGGGGTAGAATATACAGTTTAATCCAGTAGATCTGGATCTAATCAATATTCTGATACAGTAATTGCACTTTGTTGGAGAGAGCATGTCATGTTTGTGTGTTTTAAATTATGAAGTTTTCGTTGATATCTTCTCCAAAGCATTAATTTATTTTATGCCAGGACAATGCATGCCACCAGAAATTGATCTCTGTGCCTGACTGTTTTGAATAGGAGACTTATGCATTGAAGAGGAGTTCTTAACCATGTTTCCTCTGTAGTCGTGCCAATAATCATATTTATTTGAAAATCAGAACATGACATTGTTGTTTTTACTCAACCATCTGTTTGCTTCATATATATATTTATGTGTCACTGGGAGATTTTATATCTGTACATAAGGCTTTTGTAAAAAAAAAAAGAGACAAAGTGATTCTTCTTGTTCTGTATATTGAAAGGAAATAAATTAATATAACAATATAGTTATCTAATATTTGTCCAGCTGTCTTTGTATATGTCTCAACACGTGCATACGCACATTCACATATGTGTTTCTTTTGATTTTCAATTTTAATGATTTTGTTGTCAAACTAAGATATTTTACAAGTGTTAAAGACATTTAAAATGAGTGTATTAGCTTATATATATATATATATATAAGCAGAAGCATGATAGTAAACATACGGCATCTAGTTTATTTGATCAAAATCATTTTAAAAGTACATTATTTAATTCATTAAAGTTTTTTCACAATTGCTAGGGCACATTTCTCAAAACCTATGGTAAGTCACTTTTTCACATTCAAAATGCTCTAAAACTACCCAAACACTTGATACATGTCTCAAATCAACTCATTCTTACAGAACACTAACAAAGGTTGTCAACCAACAAACTAACTTTGTCAATCATAAAACACAGACCTAAAAAACACTAACATCAGGTAGCATTATACAATATTTTATTTTGTAATATTTCTTTCCAAAACAAGAATGACACTGTCTACTGCTTATAATTCACTGCAGTATGTTAAATAGTCCTTGTTTACATTACAGTACTAAATCCTTCCTAAATTTTCCCCTTTTGAATGGATGGTAATGAAATTGAAAGACTAATGTGTAGGTGTTCAGTTACATCTAATTGCTTTAATAGCATTTGATTTTTTTGATTCAGTATATATTTCAATATGGTATTACTGTAGAAATGGTGCAAATTTCTGTCTTATTCGTGTGTGTGTGTGTACTGACAGAGGGCTCTTGTAAATCTTTTTCTGAGTCAGATCAGGTGTAACAGATGTCTCAGAATTAATTAGACAGACATCCCAAAACAACACTTTCAACCCTTAATGACCCCTGCACCCAAAAATGAAGGGCTCTGACTGTAGAACATCCATGTTATTTATGCAAGGTTACTTTGTCAGAGAGGACCACATGGCCCTATCAAAAACACACACTAGGTTTGAACCTGTAAGCCTGTTATTAAAATAAGAGTTCCATATAAACTTGCAAGTCTTTAATCTTCTATTTAGTGAGATTTGGAATTTAGTATGTTGATGTTATAATGTTCATGTTTCTAATGGCTTATTTTAATTAAACACACTTTAGCTTAAACATACTGTATGTAAAAGACTACTTGTGTCATTTTAATTCCTTTTAAATTTTATTTAACATTTTTCATTACACGTTTCACTGCTAGAATTATATATTTAAAAATAATAATAATAATAATATCCTGAGTGAAAATGTTTCATTACAAATAGCAGTTTTTAATGTAATACATTTTCATTACAAATTATATTACCCATAGATTTTTTTTAAACAAATGCTATCATTTAAAATGACCAGTTTTTAATTTAATACAAATGTTTTCATAAATTAGAATATCATTTTTTTAATTATGCATTTTTTTATAATAAATCATATCATCAGTTACTGTCTCTGACAAATCAGTTAAAAACAAGTTAGATAATTTAAAAGAAATTACCCAAAAATGGTATCTTTACAAAGTTGAAGTTGATAAGAATGATAAATGTCAAATTTACTGTTTTGATTCATGACCTAAACAGCGAAGAATCATATTGTATTTATTTATTTATTATCTAACATGATCAGAATTCTAAAAGTTTCTGTTCACATCCAGGTTTAATTGGGAATATATATATATCCAGATTTCCTGTGGTCTCTGAACCCTACTGTACATGCAATGAAACCCACAGACCTCTAAGCTCTGCCTGGAATAATCCATCTATATGTAGCCTACAACAAAGAAACAGCAGCAATCTCACATCATGCACAAAACATAAGCATGCTGCATGCCTGTGGAATAGAGAAAGGGGGGATGGGGAGAGCCTCTTTTATCTTTCTCTTCCATCTGACTGTGAGTGAATGAGTGCTAAGGCTTTCAGAGCTGCTCAAGTGAACACAATAATCTAAAGAGAAAAAAGACACAGAGGGTGAATGGGAGGGGGGAGAGATGCCCACTGCGTGTCTTACAACGCCCACCTGCTTCTGTCTCTGGTGACATAATGACAGCAGAGAGAGAGAGAGAGAGACTAGCTGGAGGATACAGTGCTGGATGAACGGAGGAGAGAAGGGGAGGAGATAGGAGAGGCGGGAGGATGGAAAGGGGAGGGGGTCTATGTATGTGTTTGGAAGAGAGAGACAGAAAGAGAAGCGACAGACGGCAGGGGCGGCAGCCGGAGGAAGAGTCACAGCGAAAGGATCAGTAAGGCAATCTTCTGGGAACGACAGATCCAGAGACACAGAAAACAGAGGGGAAGACGGAGCCAGAGGTAGGCTGCTCCTTTTTATTACGTTCATTTGCTTCATTATACCGGAGCTAAACACGAAGCAAGACCCAGCATGCACTGCACGAGATCATGCGTGCGATTGTATGTGTGTTTTGGTGATTATCTCCTCTAGAGGGGCTTTTTTCTCTCTCTCTCTCTGAGCCAATCATATGGCATATGTGCAAATCAGCACTGCACTGCAGATGAGGGAAGAGAGAGAGGAAGAGAAAGACTGTGATGGAGAGAGAGTGAGAGAAAGAGAAAGTACTGATGCTTTCTCAACACTGCTGAGGAAAACGTGCACACCTGTTTCCATTATTGATCGTAATTGTCCATCTATGTTCATTGTGTGTCTAAGGTGCATGCGTTCCTGTATGTGTTGCACATGGTAGTGCAACAAAAACAGAATTAGGTCACTGCGAGTTGAATTCTAATGGTCTGGATCTGTTTCAGGGTTAAAGAACCTCTATTTGTGCCAGAACGGTACATATTTGAGTTTGGTTCATGCCAACAGGCAATTGAACTAATAATGAATTTGCTCTTGCAAAATAACGAGTCTTAACATGAGTACAGCCTCCAGACAATTTATATTCCTCTCAGATGATTGAAATATTTGAAGATGGTCCAGGAAAACATTCAAACTAATGTCTCTCTGTGTTTTTAACCCCTAACAAAAGGAGCTTCTGTTGTGATGGCTGACCTCAGTTGTTGGCATAATATTGTTCTAGATCGGTGGTTCTGAGCAAGGATGAGCACAAGATGACTTAAAACGATTCAATTATATTATAAAAAATAATAATGAATCCTTATAGTTTAAATGTTAAAAACAAATCAAATCTAATTTATGTTCCCCTTAATAACAACACTCACAGTTTCTGTTCTGAAAATTACTTTCTAAATCCCACATCAACCTCGACCAGTTGAACAATACAAAGGATAGACATGAAACTGCTCTTTTAATTCTTTCAAATAAATAATATAAAATTGTATGAGTTATTCTTGAGCTGACCAAAGTTTTTAAAGAGAAAAGTTTACATTAAAAACATACATTTTGTCATTAGAAGTAAAAATTTGATGTTAAATCCACTATTGTTTTTATAAAGAATTGTTCTATAATACAGTATTTAATGCAATTACATCAGAAGTAAATAATAAAATTCCAGAAAAATGAAGCGCAATCCTTTACGTTACTTTTTCAAGGAAAAAGTAAATAAATTACAGTAATTAATTACTTAGTAACACATTACACCCAATTCTGTTGATAACAAGCAGCATAATCATAATACAAGAGGAAATATTGAATATTCAAATATTGCGTAGGACAATGGGGGGCTTTTAGTCAAAAAGGCTGAGAACTACTGTTCTACATATCATTTAGTAAAAAAGTCATACTATATACTACTCAGTGTTTTTTAAAGGATGTTTTTTATTTGTATCTTAAATTGTCCAGGTCAAAATGTGATGCTTTATCTCAGACCTCACTTTGCCTTCCCAGATTCCTCACCAGCACAGATCAAAATTCATCCTAAGGGATATAAAAACTCCTCTAACAATCATGTACATGCTTTTATCTCTGTCTGTCAAAACCTATCTATTTCGATAACCTGATCAACATCCCTCCACCATTATACCAGTTTAAAGGAGCAGTCTCCCACCTGCCCTTAGACAGCAGACACCATCCAGCTTTCAGCTGTGTAAGCAAACAATTCATTATGATTATTGTTAATAAGCTTCCCATCAGTCACCAGGCACAATCACTGAAGTTAAATTCAAAGTTTTGTAGCTTTAGTGTGTTAGCTCATGCTAGTGTATTGCTAAACTAATTGTCTGACATCGTTTAAAAAACAGGATGTCCCGCCTCAAACTCAAACCATTGGTTGAGCAAGAAATTGACATGTCAAACTGCTCAATGACTAATTGTTTGATGGTGCAACAGAGCCCGTGTTTCACTTTTCAGGGATATTAACCTACGGTATAAAATAGGGAATGTATTTTACGTCGAGAAAATTACAACATTCCCATTTAAAGTTTGTTAATTACAATGAAAGAATAAAAAGACATTGAAATGTAATGAAAATATATATTTTTTAATTCAATTTTTAAAATGTTAAATCCTATTCAAATGTGAGAACCCTGTGCAGGTGGCTGGTAGAAACAGAAGCTTCCCTATAGGTCAGATATTTTGCTCTGGTTTCCTTGAATATCCTCCAGACAGCAGGCAGACAGCACCATTCACTTATATTACATGTGTTTTATACATCCTTAAAAGTTTTTAACAACCAGACTGGATTTGATGTTCTGAAATTCAGCTCACATCCGTGAGAATTAGGAAGGCCAAACAGATGTACTATCTGCTGAAGACTGTGTGACCTAAACAGACCTCTAAAGCCAATAAGGTTGCAGAGAGGTCTTTGAGTGAGAGTTTGTGTGTGTGTGTGTGTGTGTGTGTGTGTGTGTGTGTGTGTGTGTGTGTGTGTGTGTGTGTGTGTGTGTGTGTGTGTGTGTGTGTGTGTGTGTGTGTGTGTGTGTGTGTGTGTGTCTTTTTTACATCCAAGCCAAAAACACGAAAAGGGCTCTAAGCTGTTCCAGACAGAAATAGCACACATAATGACGTGTTCATGCATTTATGCCAAAACTTATATTTATCTTTTTAGGTCTATGAAAAAGCCATACAACACAAACATTACACTTATAACCAGATATTATTCTTGATAAAATACAGTAAGAAATGTATTACAGCTATGCTTAATTATACATTACCGTTAGGGGCCTTTTTATTTAAGAAATTAATACTTTACTGATATTCATTTGATGATAGACTATATACTTATTTATTTAAAGTTTCTAACAACAAAACCCTTTTTTTTTCTCAATACTAGCTTTGTTGTGCTGTTTGTACCAACACACACACACACAGACACACACATTCTTGTATATCTATCTTTATGAGGACATTCATTGACACAATGCAATCTCTAGCCTTAACTTAACCTAATTATAACCTTATCCCTAAAACCAAGTCTTGACCCTCAAACAGGCCTTTAAAGGGGTCTCAGAAAGTGAGGACTGGCCAAAATGTCCTCACTTTACTCTCTTTGTCCTCACTCCAATGGTCTAAAACTGAAACTGGTCCTCACAAAGATAGTTGTACAAGTACAAGTACAAGTACAAGTACAAGTACAAGTACAAGTACAAGTACAAGTACACACACACACACACACACACACACACACACACACACACACACACACACACACACACACACACACACACACACACACACACACACACACACACACACACACACACACACACACACACACACACACACACACACACACACACACACACACACACACACACACACACCTCATTCCCCTGTGTATTGCTTCCACAAAGCTCTTTTGCCAATTACATCATTACCAGAACAGCATAAAGTGGGAATGACATCATCCTTTAGAGCAAAAGTGATTGTGGATTCCTATCTGTGGTAGTCATGATTGGATTATTAGTTTATATCTCACATTCACTCTCCTGATATTGCTGAGAATTGAATGTTGCTTTATGGTATTATGGTGCCAGCAGCCATCTATCAACCCCTATTTTATTAATTGTTTGTAATACATCTGTGATTTGCCATATTATTGTGCAATCACATACTGTATGGCTTGTTGGATGGAAGTTTTTTTTTTTTTTTTTTTTGCAGACAAACCAGGAAGTGTAGATTATGTTATATTGTGTGTCACTATATGGAATAGTCACAGGTGTTCATCTAATTATTGCCACAAATGTGATAAATCACATCTGTAGGATTAGTGGCTTGGTTATATACAATGAACTCACTCCTCAGTCTTGACATTTCCATCTACATCAGAATTAATTCTAGACTCTCAGTCTAAGCATAGAGGCAAGCTTCACTGTAGCTCATTTCTAACTGGTTGAACTGATAAAGCTCACCCCATGTTACAACACCCCTTATGCTGAGTGTTATGAGGAAGAAAAACTGCAGTAGAGTTTCTATTTTTTGTCTCTCGTCTCTTTTCTAGACGAATCAGTGCTTGTGGAACTGCTATTTCTGTTTCACTGGGCATGCACTCTGAAAGTATGGCACGTCTGAATTGCTCTGGGAGAGTGTTTGTGAGGGAGAAAGAGTGTAAAAGAGGTAGTAGTGGCAGCACTCTGAGCTTTGTGTTCCTGCTGTGGCCTCTCGGCACCCACAGAAGAGCATCACTCCTCTCTTCCAGTCACTCTCTCTCCTCTTCTAGCACTTTATCATGGATGAATATCCATTAATCTTATCAAGGCAATGCACACTCAGTAGAACTATATGAAATATAAGTTGCAAGCTTAAAAGTGATGGGATATTGATGTACCGATCCACTGCAGGTATTTAAACAGATTTCTAGAGCCTTGAAGACACCAGCAAGAGAGATAGATGGTAGATGAATCATACATTGAAAATATCATACATTGAAAATATCATTTTGTAAATTAGAGATAAAACAAAGAAAAATTAAACAGGGTTATTATAAAAAGGACTATTGGTGTCACAGTCCCGTCACCTTGTGAGTTTGTTCCTGGTCAACAGTGATTGGAAAAAATATATATTAATCATCATATTTAAAAATATGATATTAATCGTATCATGTTACTATCATTTATAGTAAATCTATATTAAATAATTATGGGATCTACTTCCATGCTTTCATAATCTTTTTTTTTTTTATATAATTTTGTTTCTGTATTTTTAAAATATATATTTATCTTAACATATTTTAATGACAGTATATTTATTGAACAAAAATATTTATTAAAATAAACAGAAAATAGACAAAATAAATAAATAAACACAAACTTTGCTAAAGTGATTGTTTTGAACAAGTATTAACTTTATTAATACATTATTAAAAAAATTGTTTTGCTAAAGTATCAATACATTGTGCCTTTTGCCCCATGCTGGTGAGCCTTGTACCCCGTGTGTGGGCGAAAAGGCCCACCTTGCCACCTCATACATTTTTAAACAAAATAAACCACTTTTATGATTTATTTTCAGCTATTAGCTATAAGCAGGTTTTTTTCTAGTTCTAGAATATCTTTTACTAATTTATTGCAACAAAAATGGGTTATAAAATGATGTATTTAACTAAACCTCAGTAGACTCACATAGGCCACATCCTCTTTCAACTGGACCGAAAAAAAATACTTGCGGTTCAGCGAGGGAGTCAATTGTGAACTAATTTACAGCTCTGAACGATTCACTACTTCGTTAAAAAGAACAGGGTTCTTAAGAGTTAATGAGTCATTTGTTCGAGAATTGTGCAGTAAAGACGCGGACGCTAAAGATGTAATAGCAACGTCACGGAAGATGATATCTGACTACACTTAAAGTTAGTGTCGCAAATGTTTACTTTTTGCCAAGCCCTTTATCGTAAACTAAAAACTACAATGAAAACTATTGATTTTGAAAACACTGTCAGGACTGTGGGGTGCATAGCCTATACTTCTATAATGGTTACCTCTTTTTTTAGGTCAACCCCTTCCTTATCGATGAAAGAAGCCATGCCAGTCCTCTCTGCAGGAGCAGGTGAGCTGCACAAATGTAAACATCTAAACAAACACACTTACAGTCACAATGACTCTTATTGATCTCTGTTTACATGTAGGGTTGCATGAGACGCTTGCCCTGCTGACCTCACAGCTGCGTCCAGATGCCAATCACAAAGAGGACATGGTCTTCCTCAAGGATGTCTTCAGTGAGAGAAGTCTCAGCTACCTGATGAAGGTGTGTAGGTTTTGCATTGAATTCACTTGCATTATCATATGTTATACATTTTTCACTTCATGCATTATTTACCTTAGCTTATTTTTACGGTATGGCAGCAAATGTGTAAGAGACCAATCTTCTCCAGCTCTGTGTACATGTGCGTTGTGCTTGTCTTTTTTAGATCCATGAGAAGTTGCGTCAGTATGAAAGGCAGAGCCCCACCCCAGTTCTCCACAGTGCCTCCACTCTGGCAGAGGATGTAAGTGCTGCAGTCTGTCATATCACCTCACCTCAGGAAAGATTAATGGCCTTTTACAATAATATATGAGACTAGAGTTTAATGGTATCTGGGGGGAATGAGGGAACACTAAAATGCTTGACACAGCAGCTTTCTGTTACACATACTTGAGAAAGTAAATTAAATTGTATAAGAATTTGTGTCTCTAATGTATCCATAATCTGAGGACAAATTTGCTCAAAAATGTCCCTAGAAGTTGGCTAAAGAAATATAAGAAATTAGAAGACTATTTTGAAGAAAGCTAGCTTGCTAAATGCTTTGATCACGGTCCACCCTTATTGATTGGCAGGTGGCAGAGGAGTTGCAAAGTGGACCGATGAGTGTTGAGGAAAAAGAACTGCTACATTTGCTGACATCACCTCATCTCAAGGTACAAACAACACCTTCATTGTTAGATCTTCGTTAACACGGTTGGCCAGAGACTAAATGTAGTTGTTCATATCCCCCCTGCTTGTTAGGCGGTTTTGTCAGTTCATGACACGGTGGCGCAGAAGAACTTTGACCCTGTGCTGCCTCCTCTTCCCGATGACTTTGAGGATGAACTAGATGAGGACTCTGTCAAGATCGTCCGCCTTGTCAAAAACAAAGAGCCACTGGTGAGAGAAAGAAACAATGCCAGTTGCACAAATACAGTGACCCTGAAAATATTAGGACACTTGAACCTGTAGTATTATTTACATACTAGTAGTGCTGTCAAATTGACTCATCGCGATTATTCGCATCTAACATAAAGGTCTTTGTTTACATAATATATGTGTGTGTATTTATTATTTGATTTATATATATATATATATATATATATATATATATATATATATATATATATATAAAACAAAAAATATGTCTGTGTGTATTATACTTTACATACACACACAAATATTTGTATATATATATATATATACAATACACACAACACACACACACTACATTTTAGTTTAAGTTTTAGTAATGTAAAACTAAATAATTATGTGCTTTTGTCATTTTTATTAGTTTTTATTTATTTCTATTTGGTTTCATTTTTATTTGAATTTATTTTTTTGTAATTTTAGTACTTAAACGTAATTTATTTTGGTTAGTTGCCAAGGTAACATTTTTAATTAATGTTTGTTCTACAAGTTTTTCATCTTAAATATATATTTCATTTATCATATCATTTCATTTATATTTATTTATTTATTTCATATTTTCATTTCATATGGAAAATGGTTTTTAATAGTTTTAGTTTTAGCTAACAAACACTGACTTGAACAACACATAAGAAAGCAAATGATGCAAGAAAATGTAAGTGTGACTAAAAAAAGTCCAAATAGACTATTTGAGATCACTGAATATGATTTTTTTTAAGAGATAAATTGCTCAGGATTCAAGATAATTTCATCTGTCAGCAGCATCAATATGTAGGTGATTGTTGTTTGGTGTTTCTCTCTCAGGGTGCCACTATCCGGCGGGATGAGTCCACCGGGGCCGTGATTGTGGCTCGGATCATGAAGGGCGGGGCTGCAGACAGGAGTGGTGAGTGACACTTCAAAGAATTTGTCTTTAATCAAGAGGTCTCATTTTACTCTCATTTTACTCTTCATGATGCAAAGCTATTTTACCAAATATACTCCTGAAATGTGTTTTATCTTTTGTTTTAATTACCATTCCATTATATCAATGGAAAACCATTGCAGTCTTCAAAGGTTCTGTATTCATCACTAAAACCATTGAAGTTTCTGAATATCCCTGCACCTTTACTGAGATATGCATGTTATTTTCACCTCTGTGATGAGCACATGTGTCTGCTGCAAAGGCCCATCTGTGGTGGTCAAGGAGGGTCTCCTGAGACCCAATCAACCGAATCAAACAGACTCACTAACCACCTGACCACAGCTGTTGCCATGGGAATATAACCCATATATGCTGTGTGTGTGTGTGGTGGGAATGATCTTGGTCATTAAAAATTAATTTAACTATGCCATAAAGTGTATTGTGGATCAAACACAGCGGGTGCAGCTTGAACATGTAGTAGTGAATCTGTAAATCAGGTATCCTTCCTCTCTCCACAGGTCTGGTGCATGTCGGTGATGAACTGAGAGAAGTCAATGGCAGCTCTGTAATGCACAAGAGACCAGATGAGATCAGTCAACTACTGGTAAGGAAGACCTCCTGACTTCCTTCACATTCATTTGGCATGATTAATTATAATGATAAAAAACAAACAAAACAATTAAACACATTAGCACAAAATGAACAAATGCTTCTTAAGTTCTGTTTCAAGGTATTTTTCTATCATCAAAGCATTTCAAGCTTGACTTAATATCTTAAAGGGATAGTTCTCCCAAAAATGAAAAAAAAAGGTCATAATTTCCTCACCTTTATGTTGTGTCAAACCTGTATGACTGCTGAACATACCTTCTGCTGAACATAAAACAATATATATATATATATATATATATATATATATATAGTGCGTCCATACAATATATTACTTTGTAATGCCATTATTGCCTATTTAATGCATTTGCATGCCACAATTTTAATGTAATTGTTTCATGTAGTATAATAATATAATTATATTATTAAAAGTACACTATGTAACTTTTTTTTGTTCAGAATTCATAGACTGTAAAAAAAATATTGACGTATTGTCTGTTGACGTCACCTGTAGGTTTCGTAGCTGAGGTGATGTGACGGCTAACAGACAGCAGAAAAATGTCTAGTAGTGACAGCAGCGACAATCCACCTGTCACTCAAGTGGCCACGCCCTTAATTATGCAGAACTTTAAGGCTTAATATAATTTAAATGGATGAGTTATAAAAAAATATATATTTTTTTAAATAAAAAAATAACAGTTGTCATGAAAGGCAAAATTAGCTATATAGACCAAAACCACTTTTTGCACCAGGCTGTAAACACATTTTGTTCTGCTGTAAAGTTGGGCATATTAACATGGGGGTTTATAGGATTGACTCTCTTTTGCAGCCGGTCTCTACCGGTCAGTCGATGAATTGCAGTTTAAGTCACTTCCGTGTTGGTTTCAAGAGAGAGACAGGAAGGTTGCCGCTTGTCAAAATGCATCATCATCATTCCTTCTTCCAAACATCATCATTCCTTCTTCCAAAGCGAGTTTTTGTCTTACTCTGATTCACTATGTTAAAGGTATAGCGGAGGATCTTTCCAAATTTTAGATAAGACCCGCCCTCTCCACTTTTTGAAAAGTTTGATTGATTCACCAGAATGATTGACAATTAGGAGGACCAATAGTTTAGACTACCCAACAGGAAGTAAAACATCCTCCGCTATACCTTTAAGCCTATTATAAGTGTTTATATTTTAGACTTAGCGGGATGGTTTTCATGGGAAATTGCGTACATAATTACGCCACTCGCCTGTGCGTGTCTCGTCATATCCGTATTATATTAATAGAGAAAAGTTGCTACTTTGAAGCGTGTATGGTGTGGGAGTGGCATAGGTTAGTTGTCACGATAAGCGAGAAAGGTTAACATAAGGTAAACACTGAACAGAGGAGAGTCTGCAGGCAAAAAGAGAACAAGACAGAGCTCGTAACAAAACAAGAATCAACATTGGCTTGGATTTTTGGAGATGGCAAGAATTGGGAGATTTAAAATGTAGTAAATGTGGCGCATAGATGGTGTTTTTATTACTCAACAGGTGAGAAAGGTATTTTATTGAACAGATAAATTGCCATATGTAGCTCTCTAACAGAGTTCAGTGGCATTATCTATTGTGAAGGGTCATTTCACTTTGGTTGTTGTAGTGCTGTGCTAGAATTTATTTTCAAGGAAGTACCGTGTCTATTAATGGTATAGCTACAGTAACGTCTTCAGATAGTCAGCTTAAGATCCTTTCCATCTAAACCAGTTATATTTCATAAGCCTAGTAGTGAATGTTTTATGATCAGTAGGATAATCTCTCTCTCTCTCTCTTTTTAGTTATGAGTAAGCAGGGTTCCCGCGGGGTCGTAGCCCTCAAACTGTATTCACTTTATAGCCCTTAATTCTGTAATTGTGGACAAATGTGGGCACAGAGGACTCAGATGTGACCCTATTTTTTATTTATTATAAATGTTATATCACTGTCTTCGATAAAATTTTGTCTATCCATTTATGGTGTGTTTTTTTTATTTTGGGGGTATTTTTGAATTTATTTACTTCAAAAAGTACCATATTTTCTATGTAAATTATGCTTATTTTTTTGAGTGTGAGTTTTTGGCATGATGAGAATGTTGTACAGGATCAGCCCTTCATTTGTGTGTATGTTAGATATGCATTGTATTGGATCTATTGATTTATTTTGACAAAAAAACAAGAAGAATGCTCTAAATTACAGTTTTTGCTCTAAATTACATTACTTTCACTTTCACTTTCACCTTCACTGTCACTGTCACTTTCACTTTCACTTTCACTTTCACTTTTTCCCATTCATTTCTATGGGTGCCCATTTTTGACCCAAATACAAGATTAAGGATTTTTTTTTTTTTACCCACTTAACATTGTAGAATTGAGTCAAAAAAAATTGTGTGTGTTCAGGAGGCAAACTTAGGAAAAGTGGCCAAGTCTTGTACCGCTCAGATCAAGGGAAGTATTTTTTAAAAATAAATCAACATTATTTTGCCCACATTTGTCCAGAATACGGTTTTAAAAAGTCTAAAATTCGGAACTTTAAATTTAAGGCCTTAAAATGTCTTAAAAACGGCCAGATTTTCATCCGTGGTCTTAAATTTCATTTAGTCAGGTCTAAAAAAGGTCTCGCCAAGGTTCATATATCATATCTTTTGCGCGCTCAAGTTCGTTAAAATGTAGGCGCGCGCGCGCTCATAATTGAAGCGACGCACTCGTTTTTTTCCAGGCGCAGCGAAATCGTCATGTGACAAGAACCAACCAATCAGCTTCGCCCCTTTCCGTAACAACATTGAAAGCTCACTCAACTGGAAGGATGCGGGTGCACCCAAACACTACGGGTGTTTTTGTCTTCTCCGTAAATAAATCTTGAAGCAGAGCTACAGCAAGCGTTTCTCGCCGGTGGAAATCATGGTGGAAATCCATTAGCCACTAAAACTTCTTTGTCATTGTGGAGAGCGCAGTGCATGGTTGCATAGCAACGAGAATTTTACTATTAATAATAAAAGATAAGCTAAAGTGCATTGTAAATGTCAGTAATTTATCTTTTTATAAAAAATTATTTAAAGTCTGAAATATGTGAGGTTTATCTTTTTATAAAAAACTTTTTTGTCTAAACTTTATTTGAACTTGTACATGTTAGTAGCCTGCCCTATATAACATGTTGCAAGACACTTTTAAAATCTGGCTATCATTTTTAATGGTATTATTTTAATGTTTATGTAAACAAAAAGTGCATATTGATGCTAATTTTATTTGTTATTTGCTGGTTTTCGACATTGTGTAGTTTTAGTACTTTTTGAACAGGATTCTGTGATAACGTGGTCATTTTTGTCACTATAATCATTGAAATGAAATCATCTCTAGTTATGATCAACTATGATCAACTAAAATCAACTAATTATGTGTTTTTTACAGTATAATATGCATAGTACAATTTTCTATAAACAAAATATATATCTGATTCTGATTCTGACACACGTTGTTGGGTGTGGAAGGTTACTAATGTGATTGTTTTATCTGTAAATTAAATTTATGTTTTTTCAATTAATTCATTGAAATAAAATGAATTCTTTGATTTGATTTTTTTTTTTGGTCGGTCTTAAATTTCAAACTTTATGGTCTTAAAATGTCTTAAAAAGGTGTTAAATTTGACTTGCTGAAACCTGCAAGAACCCTGAGTAAGAACCATATTCATCTACACAGTCACACAGAGCCGAGGCACAACCAAAACAATGTTGTGCCGCAAAATTCATGCAGTTTTGTTTTTTAACTGCTAGAGGGCCAAAAGTTACATAGTGTACCATTACCTTTAATAACAAAATTATATTATTTCAATTTTGGGGGTTTTCTCAGCAAATATTGTGATTAATTGTGAATAATTAAATGAATTAATTGGCATATCATGTACTTGATTTGATTTACCTGTTTAATATAAAATAATCACCTTAATCATTCCCGTTTATTGTCAAAACAGAATCATTTGAGCCGTTTTTTTCTTTCTTAGTCTCAATCACAAGGCTCTATCACATTGAAGATCATCCCAGCGATCAAAGAGGAGGACAGGCTGAAAGAAAGCAAGGTGATTGACTATAAAAATAGCATAAAACCAGTATTAAGCAGTACAATTTAGCAGTAATCAGCCCAGCATCTCTCCAGTTTTTTTTTTTCTTGTCCAATGAGTTTGTATCTTGTTTGTACGGTGTGTCATCTTCAGGTCTACATGCGGGCACTGTTTGATTACACTCCATTGGAGGACAAAGCCACACCATGTCAGGAGGCAGGGCTTCCGTTTACACGAGGAGACGTCCTGCAGGTGGTCAGTCAGGATGATCAGACGTGGTGGCAGGCCAAGAGAGTGGGAGATTGCAGCCTGCGTGCAGGCCTCATCCCATCCAAACAGTTTCAGGAGAGGTGGGACAAGTCATCCATAAAACACACACCTCAGATATGTTTAGTTTGCATGAAACTGCTAAAAAATTTAGCTCCACTCAAAAACTAAACAAAACACTTTTTGCTCTCTCCAGCTTAATTTTGCTGGTGAACATCTTGGCTGTGCTAGTCCCACACTTTGACTGGTACTAAACCAGAAATTACCTGCATAAGCCAAAATATACTTTAATATAATTTCGGGAGCACTTTTACATTCCTGTTCCCCATGTACATACTATTTACTTATTATAGTAAATGCAATAACTAGGTGATAACTAGGTACTAACCCCAAACCTACCCTTAAACCTAACCTTAACCCATGTAGTTATCTTAAATTACCAAGTACTTTCTTAGGTAAGTACACTGTAAGTACACTTGTATTTAAATATATTTGTAATTACTCATTTGCAATGATGAAGTTGCTATTTAGTACATTGAAAATATAGTTACAACGATGAACAGACTCAGAAACGAGGGAGAATGACTGCAAATGCTATTTATTTATAAAAAAAAAATAAAAAAAAGACACAAACTAACTCAAAATATCAGAGAAACGCGGAAAATCAGGAACAGAACTGAATGCACTGAGCACATCAATGAAACAGCCTAGAAAAAACTGGGGTTTAAATACACAAGATAACAAGGGACAGGTCTGGGTAATTAAGCACTATAGCCAGGGTAACTATGGAGACAAATAAGGGAGATAAGGAAAACACAGGAAGTGAAATACATGAACAATAAGAACAGAAAATACACTTCAACGTAAGAGTCCTTGAACACAAAACAGGGGAAACAAGACAGGAAGTAACAATAATAACTCTTGACATTAATATTTAAAAACATACCACAGTTCATATTATATTCAAGTACTTTACTTGTGATTTAGTATGTTAGTCAACACATCAAAATAAGCATATTTCTTTAAAGCATGACACAAGTTTATTAAAACGATTTAATGTATTTTTAAGTAAAACGTCAATTTTAAATTATTACAACCTTGACTAGCATTTTTTAAAACACGTGGTAACTTAGGTTGCTTAAAAACAATTGTCTGTATATCAGCATGACTTACAATAAACCGTTTGTGTTAACCAATAAATGTGTTAAGAGATACAGTTGTGTACAACGTTATTGAGCAGTTGCTAAATCAGGTGTAAATGGACAGTGTGGCTGATGCATCATTGTTAATAGTTACAAATTAAATCAAATTAAATTTTCAATTATATTAATTCTAAATTATTAGACAGAGATGGGCCAGTCTGTCTTTTTGTCTTTCATCTCAGCAGGGTGTATTTTGGATGGATATACTGATAATAGGGTTTTTTCTTTCACCAATGAGTTTGTTTGATCTTGCTCAATAGTATATGATGGCTCAAGTCAGACCGGCACAAAATATATTTGCCAAGGGATTTAATGTTTTTCAGCAGTTTGAAGTTCTCCTAATATGGTTTTCCCCCTCAGGCGGTTAGCCTTCAGAATAAAAATGGGCACTCTTCAAAACTCCAAGTCTCCCCAAAAAACTGTCTGTGAGTATTTCAGAGTGATTCTTCTTTCCTTACTGACACCCCTTCAGTTATTAATCAGTGTTGACTAACGGGAGGCATAATTTGCTCGTGTGAAGTGGCCAGGTGATTATTGAGCGCTTCATGTTCACTAATCTAAAGCTGATTAGAGAACAGACACATCTGCAGATTAGCATCATGCCCGCTCTCTCTCTCTCTCTCTCTCTCTCTCTCTCCCTCACTCACAGACTCTCATTACGTGTGTTATATCTGCTCCTCTTCTGCTTTTTCCTTTATTACTGCATCTCTGTGTTGGTCTCACTGTTGACCTGCATTTTGTGGGAATGATGCCATTTATGATCAATCTCTATATAATAAACTCCAGGGCCAGTATAGCATCTTTTCCCATTCAGAGTAAATGAAGTCTGCAGTTTTGTCTCCTTTCGTCGTCATCATATATTTTCCTTTTCCTTTTACTGCTGACACCAGATGACCAGGGATGTGATAAAGGTTGGTCTTCTAGATCTGAGTTCACACATTCACGCAACACACACATATTGGTACCACAGTGATTAGGGAATTAGGCCAGTCTGTCACCTAATCTAATTTAATTCCTGGAGAGAGACTACAACTGCTGTTACACTGTACACACACACACACACACACACACACACACACACACACACACACACACACACACACACACACACACACACACACACACACACACACACACACACACACACACACACACACACACACACACACACACACACACACACACACACACACACACACACACACACACACACTTTGGGTTTCCATGTTTATGTTTTACCTGGGGCTAGTCCCCTCATGTGGGTCATGTTGAGATCACACAACCATCCAAATACAAGTACCTTATCAGTAACACTTTCGCATATGGAATAAATTAATCTGGATGACTGTAAATAACACATTTTTACACTGGCATCAGTAACTGACACCTCTTGCTTTTGCATAATACTACATTAACACCGTTAGGTGTCAGTATAAGACAAGTCCAATATGAGTAGCATTTAGACCAGTACAACAGAAACAAAAAAATTACTGATTATACCTACAAGTATTCCCAGTTTTCTTTC
>NW_028118032.1:0-12500 GCF_965113295.1 Leuciscus leuciscus
TGCCGCCATTGCCACACATCACGAAGCAGTTGATGGTAAGTCTCTGGGAAGGCACGACCTGATCGTCAGGTTCCTGAGGGGAGCGAGGAGACTAAATCCTCCTCGTCCTCCCTTCGTACCCTCTTGGGACCTCTCAGTGGTTCTAACTGCCCTGCAGAGTGCTCCATTTGAGCCTTTACAGTCAGTGGAGCTTAAGTTCCTGTCAATGAAGACAGCGCTCCTGGTTGCATTGGCCTCCATCAAGAGGGTAGGGGACCTGCAGGCATTTTCGGTTGACGAAGCATGCCTGGAATTCGGGCCGGCTAACTCTCACGTGATCCTGAGACCCCGGCTTGGATACGTGCCCAAGGTTCCTACCACACCCTTTCGAGACCAGGTAGTGAACCTGCAAGCGCTGCCCTTGGAGGAGGCAGACCCAGCCTTGGCACTGCTCTGTCCAGTACGCGCCCTCCGTGCTTACGTAGACAGAACGCGGTGTTTCAGGACCTCAGACCAGCTCTTTGTCTGTCATGGTGGGAAGCTGAAGGGAAAGGCTCTCTCAAAGCAAAGGTTATCCCACTGGATAGTGGATACCATTGCTTTGGCATACCAGCAGCAAGGTCGTCCGTGCCCCCTTGGTGTGAAAGCCCACTCCACACGTAGTGTGGCTTCCTCTTGGGCTCTAGCGCATGGCGCCTCGCTAACAGACATTTGTAGAGCTGCAGGCTGGGCGACACCCAACACATTCGCGAGATTCTATAATCTCCGAGTAGAGCCAGTTTCTTCTCATGTACTCGCTTCAACCAGCCGGTGCTAGATTCTGCTCAGGTGTCTTCGCTTGCTCGCCATTCCTCTCCACGGACGGGATACGTGCGATATTTCTCTCAGGTGAGTCTTAGTTTCCTCCAGCACTGGTTACGTCAACGCCTGAGTTATGCCAATCTGCCATAACGCAGCTTTTGCGCTTGACTAGGTGCCTCCATGTGCATGGTTCCCCTCTGAGGCGACCCCCACATGTGTATTCCACTGTAAGTCTCCTTGTGAGCGTGTGTCTTTCCCTTGGCAAGCCACCTTGCCACCCCTGGGGTTTAAAATTCCACCTGCGGCTGGACACCCCAGTGATTTTCCATATGCAGCCCTCTGGGTCATATGTGTATTCTAAGTCCCCCCCATCAATGGCTGGGCATAATTGCATATTTCTCTCTGGAGATATGCTTCCCAGTGTACCTTGGTATCCCTGTGTTAAGTAGGACTCCTTCGTTCGTGCTAGTCTCACAACAGGGAGCTCAGACTTACGCAGGGCACTGGAAGACAGCCGAGGTGGCGTGATTAGACTGGAACCCCAATCGTCGTCATCCGACGTAACTCGGAGTGACCACGAAAGGGAACGTCTCGGTTACGGATGTAACCCTCGTTCCCTGAGTGGGAACGGAGACGTTACGTCTTCCTGCCACTTCCGCTGTACCGCTGAAAAACGCCTGGGGCTAGTCTCGGCTCCTCAGCGAAGACATATCTGCATTGTGCCAGCGTACTTCCTTTTATACCCCCTGCGGCGGGCGGAGTTACGCTATGCAAATTCCGCAGACCCATGGCATTTCATTGCCATTGGCTCGTTTTATATACTCGAAGGTGATAGGCTTCTAAGCGAAACCCCAATCGTCGTCATCCGATGTAACGTCTCCGTTCCCACTCAGGGAACGAGGGTTACATCCGTAACCGAGACGTTTCTTCTGCTCATCAAGCCTGCATTTATTTGATCAAAAATACAGAAAGAAAAAAAATGTAATATTGTGAAATATTATTACAACTTAAAATAATATTTTTCTATTTGAATATACTTTAAAAATATATATATATTCCTGTGATGCAAAGCTGCATTTTCAGGATCATTACTCCAGTCTTCAGTGTCACATGTGACATCCAGTCTATCACATGATCCTTTAGAAATCATTCTAATATTCTGATTTATTATGAGTGTTGGAAACAGTTCTGCTGCCTAATATATTTGACGAATAAAAGGTTAAAAAGAACTGCATTTATTCAAAATAAAAATAAAAATATTTTCTAATAATATAAATCTTCTTTACTATCACTTTTGATCAATTTAACACATCCTTGCAGAATAAAAGTATTGATTTATAAAAAAATAAAATAAAAAAAAAGACTGCCCCAAATTACTGACCAGTAGTGTATATATTGCTGTTACATAAGATTTCTATTTTTAAACATATGTATCTATTTTTTTGCATTTTGACCTGTTCCTGCACCGCAGTTCCTCAGCAGAAAACCAGTCAGTGTTATTTTAATGTCATTGATATACTATTATATTTTTTGTTAATATTTTGAATTGAAAGATAATATTTTATATGTATACACACACTTTATATACATATAAAATATGATCTTTTGAATTGACCGTTCGCTAAGCCCCGCCCTCCTTAGTTACTGTTGCTACGCCTGACAAGCTTTCGCGCCTGGCACGTCTATTACAGTGTGTATGATGTCAGACATTCCCAAGGAGATAATTAGTCATTTTTGGCGAACAGGTGAAATATCTGAGAGAGCAAGACAAAAGGGACTGAAGTATGCATCCGAGAGATACAGTATATCCACGACATAACATGCAACCGATTAGAGAATAATTTCATCAAAATCGAAGCTAAAGCCTATAGGTCCCAGCGCAAGCAAGCGCCTCATACGCTGACCATTCAAATGGGAAACACACAAACTGAGGAACATGTTCGTGCACAGCAGGGTGAGTGAAATATGAAAATAATCTAATAATTATAAATCAAACGGCTCATCCATAAATCTTGTGGAATAGACACAAGACATTAGCCTGACCACTTTGCAATGATAACATTCTCCCGCTTATATTTTTAGCGCGCCAGGCTCCCGCTCACACGTCGTGGAGCAAACGTGGGTGTTTTTGTTAATCCTGTCGACATGTAGTTGTGAATGGGGCCTCCCACACTGCTTGATTCCTCCCCCCACGTCCAAACTTTCATCAGGTATCAGATTTGCACAATCCATACGCACAACACTTCGGCATGTTTCCCTCGCTCGAAAGCTTGCCAGATCTCCCACGCCTAGTTACGGTTGCTAAGCCACGATTGGCCTGTGGCGGTTTTCGGGCGTGGCTTAGCGAAGTGTCAATTGTTGGGAACTGTGTTGATTACAGTCCAAAACATGGCTCTGGCTGTCACTCAATGCAAGTTTGAGAGCCCATTCAAAGGATGCACTCCTACAGTTTCTGGCTGATGCTTTTTATTATTTTTTTTTTTTTATATATATATATATTTGAATGCATTTTATTGCAGGATGACTTTTATAATAACATTTTGTTGCAGTTCATGCATTAATCAATAAGTCATTCTAAAGTGTGTGTCTTTGGGCAACCCTCTAAAGTCAATAGTTTCTTCGTGTGCACTGGTCAATGCAATCTAGAATATACTTGGACTACTAGAATACAGCCAAACTATTTTATATTTGCAGGTTTATTTACTTTCTCCTCGAGCACTGGCCATCTTCAGTAAAGCATGGCAGAGTAGACTGTATGTTTCTGAGATTATTGACTGCATGGGCCGCTTGGTGATTCCAGTCCTTTCCTCTTTCACTGAGTCCCTGTTATCAGAGCTTTGGGAGTCTCTTGGCATTGCTGCTGATGCACAAACCGACAGCTCTGCACAGAGATCCTCTTCAGTCCGCTGCTCGCTTTATCACAGGCTGTATTGGCTGCTGCTCGTGTTTGGATGATAATGCTTTGATAGGACAGAGAAGCTCAACACCGGAGCATCCTGCTGGAAAGGACACAGTCCTCTGCGACACAACTCCCAGAAGGCTTTGAGAGAAAAACTGTGTCGTACGTCTACTCAGAATGCTTCTTTATTGCTAGTTCAATAGTAATGCATTGAACAGACATGCATAAAATCCTCTCTGATGACTTTCTGAAGGCACTGCCAATATAGCGACGTCCAAATTCGAAAAAAAAATTCTAAATCTTTTTGAGTCTGTTTTTTTTTTTTTTTTATGCTGCACAAAAACAATTTTTCGGTGACGTCACATGCATCAGATAGGACCAATTGAATGGTCTCTCTGTGCTAGTTGATGAAATGAGCAGATGGATATGCCACTGTAAGGCTGCTTTGATTTTCTGATAAGACTGAACAGATTTATTTGTTTATTAAAAAAAAATAATTAAAAAAAATAATCACCCTGCAATAAATTAATAAACTACTAATCTGAAGAGCTGATTCTCTTCTCAAAATCATCATACAAGAATGAAACTAATTCATTAATTTGTTGCCAGCAGGAAAGAGATTACTGATATATATTCCTCTTGCTCTCCTCCACAAATAAACAGATAACGTCCCAGTCGGGTCCGTCACTTATTGGGGTCCTCTGGAAACATTTCCATTGTGTGATTTGCAGCATGTTTCTGTGTTTGGTTGTGTTGTGAGTATTTGGAGCACACATGTGTTGTAAAACTGATGAAGATGTTTTCTTAATTTGCGGGTGATTTTCTATTTGCATGTGTTTTCTTCAGTTGCAGCGTGTTGAGCTCTCTCAGCCACCGTACTAGACAGATATCTAAAGTTATAAACTCATGACTTTGAGTAACAAAGTAAATATTCTACCTAGTAACAGAAGGGTTTGCTGATTTATACATATAAAGAACCAATCATATTATAGAATAAAAATTATGTAATGTATCATGTCACCTTTGCCATGCTCCTAATTCTATAAAAAAAAATTGTGTGCATGTTTTGTTGCACATGAAGTTTCTGTTTTTAAAAGGTGCTATGTACATAACACTTTACTTACTTACTACATGCAAATATGCCACATGATATCCTCCTGAGACCCAGAATTTTTTTGGGGGGGGAATTTAGTTTTTTTTTCATGTCATCACATTGTTTAGAGCATAAGAAACAAATGGTTAAAAAACATTTTTGAATTATAATATTTCATTCATACGTTATGCTATGTCCTCTGTAGTGGACGCCAGGACTGAGTTGACATAAAATGACATGAAATTATATGTATAGGCAAAAACAATGGGATTTTTTTTTCAATCACCAATACACTTTGGGGTTTCATGATTTTTTTTAAAACAAAATTTGTATAAAGATAATTCTCAACTATGTTATGAAAGATATAACGGAATGAATTGATACACCATTTTACTTTATGCAATATGTGGGTAAAATGGCCGTAAATGAATATTCCCATTCAATGCAATGTATCTCTACACTGTATCTAATGTGCACATTAATGTGTTCTTGGAGCAACATTTAATGAAAAAAGAAGTGTAATAATTGGAGTAATAATTAGCAACATTTTAATAATAATATCTAATATTTCATAGGAATATTGATGCATAATTTATTTCCATATTCACTTGTTGTGTCTCACAACATGCCTGATAAACATGATGTAAGTCCTGATGTCTCTACAGTGGACATGTATGAAATCAACGCCCTGTTCTGGAACAGAAAGTCATTTTTTGATTTGAAACCCCATAACGTTTTGGTTTATGAAACACAATTTGAAAAGTAGTCCAATTTAAATTATAATTACAATATATTATCATATTTCCATACATGTGCTACATTTGATCACTAAATTAATGTCAGACATTTTTAAAGACCAAGGAGAAGTTGTTTTCATGGTGAAACCTCCAAACATTTGGTATCTCTGGAAAGTCCTGAATGTGCTCTTTACAGGACACCCAGGATGTGACATGTGACATGTATGATGTCAGAGAAATTCACTAAAATATAATGTCCACTACAGTAGACAAAAGTCTATTCCTGGGTCCCAGGAGGATATCAAAGAACACAAACTGATGCATAACACGAAGACCCCCAAAAACGGTGACATGGATTCATGAACCAGTTCACTGCATTAAACCGGGTCAGACTTCAACACTAAATACCAATATAAACCTTTAAAATTGGTACTTTTTTTAAACATAAAAATCTGAAGACATTCTACAATGCAATTGTACAGAAAGCAAATGCATTCACACCAGTTTTAAAGTCTTTTTCTAAGGGGAAGTTATTTAGGATGAGGACAGAATGAAGATTGAAAAGAATAAAGTAAAGAAAGATGTAACAATGTAAATTATTTCGACCAAACAGAAGATGTTAACACTGGTATTTTTCTTACAAGGGAAACGCAGTAATTGGTTGTCAAGGGTTGTCAAGCTCCAGGAAAGACAAACTGCAGAAGATTATGATAGAATAACACCTTAAATAGACTTTTAAATATGTTCCCACAAAGCAATGGCAAGGCTTCGGGAGGCTTGATGACAGCTGTGTGAGGAAGAACATGGACTTCTGTTTGTTTTGGAGTTTTGGAGGTTTTCTGAAAGTCATGAGGGTTTAAAACGACGTGAGGGAGAGTAAGAAACTGGGAAGATGCTCTCTATACAGTGTCGTTTGTTTAAATGAAAAAAAAAGGCAATTTAAAATCTTGCTTTGTATTTTGATGTGGACGCTGAGGTGAGTTTCTACCAGAGAGGAAAGTGACTGATTGAGTTGTAATGAAAGACTTCAATGCAATTATTCCACGCGGCTCTGAAAGTTCTTGTAAGTGATGGTTGTGTATCCGTTTCAGTGCATGTGGGAGGAGTTATGTGTAATTAATTGCTAAATGGAGGCGTGTGTTTAATCTGTATTGATTTCCCCTGTGCTGGGTTTTGTGTTTTTCCTTTTGAAGGGATCAGAAGAGAAGTGCAGGATCAATTAGGATGCGCACTTTGAAGTGAAAACATTGTCTAAAGTTACTTCCTTCTGAGAGGAAAACACTTGTTCTGTGAAGTGAGAAATGAGCTGGAGGTTTGATTTACACTATTTCTGACTCGTATTCACTACTCAGCGACAACGATGACACTTTTCAAAACACACATCTTGCAACATTTTTAAATGTGGATTTTAGTATCTGTTTCAGGTCTCAATTTTGAATATAAAAAAAAAAAAATTATGTTTATTTTTTTATTTTTTTTATGGTTTTGAAGGAGGTGTCATAAGAAATATTCACTATAGTCAATGTTGAAAACAGTTGCTGTTTTGGTATTTTTGTAAAACTGCGATGCTCGACCATTCCATATTTTGGGGTAACTAAAATTTACAAAAGAAATTGTTACTTTTCAGAAAGGACACATTAAATTGATCAAATGTGACAATATACAACATATTTCTATTTCAAATAAATGCGGCTCTTTTGAACATTCTATTCATCAAAGAATCCTGACAAATACAATGTATCGCAGTTTGAAGCAGCACAACTGTTTTCAACACTGATAATAATCATAAATGTTTCTTGAGCATCAAATCATCATATTAGAATGATTTGTGAAGGATCATGTGACACTGAAGACTGGAGTAATGATGCTGAAAATTCAGCTTTGATCACAGGAATAAATTACATTTTACAATATATTAACAGCTTTAAATTGTGATAATAGTTCACTGTATGTGGAATCAAGCTAAAGCAGCTTTAGTGAGCAGAAGAGACTTCTTTCAAAAGCATTAGCCATTGCAAACGTTTGACCGGTATGCATCAGAAAGAGACGTTTGTAATGAACCGCTAATGCAGAATAACAGATGGCATGTTTGAAATAACGAGAGATCCCGCACAGGTTCCTCTGCGCCTCCAGTTTACGCTGACGCACCCTTCAGGGTTTTACAAAACACATCAGCTTGTTCTGAATCCATGTAGTTTCATTCTGAGTTGTTCTGCTGAAAAGTTGGTGTTTTGGAGATGCAAGCGTTTCTCCAGGCGGTGATTATATATAGAGCTCGCAGTGGCCTTGTACAGCACAGATCCCGTCTCATCTTCACACAACATGCCCGGGCGACGACAATGGCAAGAACCACAAAATGCAGAGACATCAGAATGCGCCGGGTGCCGTTTCGTTCCCCTTGTTTGTGCTCGAGATTGTTTGGAGAGCTGTCTGAGGAATTCAGCAATTTATTTCACAGCTCACCCCCGAACGACCACATGCACACACTGTGCAAGTAATCAGTTGCCATGGAGACAGTGTATGACAGCACACGGTCCGCTAAGAATGACAATTGGCTGGCATCTCGCAATCTGTTTGTGCAATGAAAGATATGGCATAATGGTGTGGACATGTACTTTAACCTTACAACCCACATCCAAACCCTCACGTTGAGAGAACGAAGCATTGTGAGAAAGCATGATTATATATGATTAATTTATCACCACTGAAATCAATAAGCCAGATCCTCTCTGCCTACCAGCCATTGCAATTTTCCAACCTGGGCTTATTTTTATTTATTTTTCCAAAAATGTTTCCATCTGAAATGAACAGTAATGGCAGTAAAACACCGAAAACGTTGATTTAATTTCACACTAATTATACCTATAGGATCAGATTATTGAATAATCAAGGCTTAAATTCATGCACAATATAACACTTTTACTGTAGTGCATGATTTGAAAAACGAATACATTTTGAGGTTTGCATAACACAACCAGCATCATATGTTTGGCTTCTCTGACAGAGTAAACTTGCTCGGAAACTCGTCTGGTGCAAAAGTCATGATAAACGAGATCAGTAGAAGCAAGATGTAATAATAATAATAATAATAAGTTTAATTTATATAGCGCCTTTCCCAAGCTCAAGGACGCTTCACAATGACAGTAAATAACAAGCAATTTACAAATAAACGGACAATGGACATTTGCCCAGTCCAAGTAATGGGCGATTGCAGTTGCAAATCGCATTACATTTGCAATACAAACATAAAACAGAGACAGCATGGTGGGCAGTTGGAGTAAAGATGCAATAGATTATTGGTACCTAGGTTAACATTGTGACTGTGTTATGTCAAATTAACATTTTCATGACTGATAATACTGATTAAACAAATGGGTTTTGAGTTTATGCTTAAATTCATGCAACGTGGTTGTTGTCCTGAGAGCCAACGGAAGAGAGTTCCATAGCTTAGGGGCTATAACAGAGAAAGACCTGCCACCCATAGACGACAGACGAAATCTCCGCTCACAGAGGAGTTCACAGCCAGAAGATCGGAGAGTTCGAGGGGGAATATAAGGAGAAAGTAAGTCAGAGAGATAGGCTGGAGCAAGACCATTGAGTGACTTAAAGGTAAGCAGAAGAATTTTATAAGTGATCCGGGATGACACGGGTAGCCAGTGCAGTTTAAACAGAATAATGCCATGGTTGCTTCAGCAAATGTATTTTACCTCACGTTTGCTTGTGTTAACATTGTCTAGCGTAGGTGACAGCTTTCCTGTAGCTCAGTGGTAAGAGCATTGCATTAACAACGCAAGGTTGTGGGTTCGATCCCAGGGGATTGCACATACCCATGTATAAATGTATAGGATAACGCAATGTAAGTCGCTTTGGATAAAAGCGTCTGCCAAATGCATAAATGTAAATGTAAATGTAAAGGTGATACATTATTTTCAAATATAGCGCATTAAACTTTTAGCTCCACTCACCAGGCATTTATATTCTGAACAGCTGCGATACGGACAACAACCAACGGAATATTTTTTCACCATTTTTGAGTAGAAGGAAAAACATGCTGTTTTCGTGCATATATCTTTAAATGCAAATGAGTGAGATGATACCCCGCCCCCTTTCCAGAAGAGGGCAGAGCCTGTGCAGCTTCCTCAGATACTCTGCCAAAAACTAAAACATTGGTTTGGATTTGATTAGCATCTCTATCACGTTACATTGCAGTTCTTCATCATCATGAAAGTTTATTATCTGCATGTGTTTTAAAGCCATATCAGTCTAAACTTCTGATATATGGTTTTCTGAGCGCACACACCAGAATCACACACACAGAAAGCTGGACATCAGACGGAGTTCTCTTTCACTCTTATTGCACTCAAATACACATACGTTTATAAAAAAAAAAAAAAAAAAAACACAAAGTTCACATAAACACAGTCAGTTATGTCTGTGAACGTAAACAGCAGGGACAGAAATCACATGTGTATATTAGATCTGTGTATTAAACGTACAGTATGGAATTTTTCGCCACTAGGGGTCGCTAACCTATTTACAATAACAAAGGCGTAGTTTGATGACGCAACATTTGCTAAGAATTATGGATCTTGTCGTCAACGTCAAGCCGACCGATCTAATCTATGGATCTAATAATGTTTATGGATGACTGAATACATCGATGCTTTTATCATGACTGTGATATGAAGCAGTTCGGGATTGCTAAGAGACAGCTATCAGCTCCACACGAGTCCCGCATAAGGAATATGGACATTTCATTCTACCGAACTAACGTTACACGCGAGTGCAGAATTACTACTCACAGTCACAGGTCAGTTTATTAGACAAATTAAACTTGTGAGGTAACGCAGCGCTGTTTCACTTGGTCTAACATTACACTATCACACTAAACTGCATTTGAATGTGTTGAAATGTATGTGTTAGTTTGTCTGTATGAGACTAGCAGTAAGCTAGATCAACATTAGAATAACATACAGATCATATTCTAACATTTCATCATGTTGAGCTATATAACATTGATAAGTTTTATGTAAATGTGCTCACCTGTTTAATAAAGTACATGTAGAAGCGGTCGAAGTCTCGGACGTGGAGCTCTCGTTTATATACTGTCTATGGGAGCTCTAGGCATCTCGAAAACACCGCGCTGATATTGATTCTCGTTTTAGTTCTCATTTTTGTATCCAAAGTCTGCTTGCCATGGTCCATAATGTTTGAACGAAACAACAACAGCGTGCAAATAGACATTGCGAACTACCGTCAGTCGCTTTGGTTACTATCCGAGGGCTCTGGTTCATAGCTCTGGTTGCCATGGCAGTACGAGCGGAAACCAGGGACAACGCGGATATGACGCCATTGACGGCGACAAAACGGAAATAAAGAAACGGGACGTTTCTCGAATTAAATTACAAATTTCTCTTGGTTTGAAAGTTGTTGGAAACAGTCGGGATAATGTAAGTACACAACTAAAAAAAATATATAACATAGATATAGTGATTTTTGCTATTTTTAAAGCAAAAAAGTTACATATTGTGGCTTTAAAGTGAAAGCAGTGTAATATACAGTACCTGCTGCTTTATATGCTGTTAATATGAATCAAACAACAAAAGAAAAACAGAAAATCACTCACTGCTTTTAGTAGCTTTAATAAGAATACATTTATTGAATGTTGCTAATAAATGCTCTGTCAAGGAGATGTACAGCTCACTGAGGGGCGGAGCCTATGCTAATAGGGCGGAGCAGTTGTGGGCGGGGCCTAATCATCTGTGACTTCACAAAAGCTAGAATCTGCAAACGGCTTGTTCTGAGACACTGCTTATGATTTATGGGGATTTAAAAAAAAAAAGAGGAGTGGGTGGATTTGATCATTATAGAGTGGTTGTGCATACACACTACCGACACACATTTATGTTCAAACACCATGTAAAAGTGACATTTGCATAATAGGTCCACTTTAAGCGCCACTCACTGGACATTTCACTTTGAAAGTGTTGCAAAACATGCAAGAAGCAAAAGTTTTTCCCTCAATCAATCAGCCTGGGATGAAATTTTCATAAAGTTTATTACAATATCTCTCTATGTTGAATATAGACCGTCTTCGTGGGCAAAGCAGAAAGGTAAATCAGAGACACTGTTGAAGAGGCATTTGAATTTAAAGTAGGTCCCTGTCAAAGGTAAACCTCGGTGTGTGTGTTGCTGTCTTCCAAGCAGAATAAGGATTTCTACGGGATGAGCACACGAGCATGCAACCACATCTTCCCTGAGCAGAAACACTTACAGAATCATGTATTGATGATATTTAAGCTGTAATTATGTGAATGTTGACGTTTGAAATTCACAGTATGGGTTTATGAAGTGACAAAAAGCAAATTGTGACTTAATTTTAAATCACTTCAGGTTTTCTGTGTTGATATTGTTTTTATTTTGCTGTGTGACACTCTCTCTTTGCATGCAGAGATCGTCAATAATAAGGCAGATGAGTGTGATATGGAGTTTGTTTGTTCTCCATAACCTCCCAGTTGGCCTCATAATCTTAATTAAATCTCCTGCAGGCCCAACTGGCGTCAGCCGCACATTTGAATCTTAATCAGACAGATTCAGATCCGGCGTGCTGAAGGTATCCTGGTTTGCATGAACAGTCTTAATGCAACAGTTTTATTTTATGACTGGTGAAAATAATCACCTTCTGTTTTGTCTTTTCAAAGGGTTTGGAAGTGATGCGATCTGCAGTGATGTTTGCATGACTAAAGGTGTCGATCCACCTCAATAAGTGATTCAACTAATTCTCTTTGTTCAAGTGGGAAATGTTGCAAATCAAAAGAGACAATGGGGGAAAAGATGTGTTAAATCTGGTAAGCAAAATATGTTCATGTATCAACATCGATTCATGCAACCACCTTTTGCTGGTCTATTACTCATGCTGTTGTCATCAGATATACAGTTTATCACAATCTTGCCCAGAGCAGTTTTTCTTTTTCTTTTTCTTTTTTTTCAG
>NW_028118032.1:20000-25475 GCF_965113295.1 Leuciscus leuciscus
TCATTTAAAGGAGAAACACGAGTGCTGTTCTGGGCTGCGTTTCCCAAAACCTTCTTAAAGGGATACTCCACTTTTTTTGGAAATAGGCTCATTTTACAGCTCCCCCAGAGTTAAACATTTAGCATAATTAGCATAGCTTAGCATAGATCATTGAATCGGACAGGACCATTAGCATCTCTCTCAAAAAAATGACCAAAGAGTTTCGATATTTTTCCTATTTAAAACTTGATTATTCTGTAGTTACATCGTGTACTAAGACCGACGGAAAATGAAAAGTTGTGATTTTCTAGGCTGATATGGTTAGGAACTATACTCTCATATATATATATATATATAACTATACTCTCAATAATCAAGAAACTTTGCTGCCGTACCATGAGTCCAGCAGGCGTAATGATATGACGCAGCGCCTGAAAATAGTCCCCAGCTCGGTAACTTCCAACATGACCGGGACTAAGTTTGTCTAAACTATTAGACCTATTTTCAGGCACTGAGTCATATCATTACGCCTGCTGGACTCATGGTACGGCAGCAAAGTTTCTTGATTATTACGCAGGAATGAGAGTATAGTTCCTAGCCATATCAGCCTAGAAAATCGCGACTTTACATTTTCCGTCGGTCTTAGTACCCGATGTAACTACAGAAGAGTCAAGTTTTAAATGGGAAAAATATCTAAACTCTTTGGTCATTTTTTTGAGAGAGATGCTAATGGTCCCGTCCGATTCAATGATCTATGCTAAGCTATGCTAAAAGTGGTACCGCCAGACCCGGAGTTCGGCTGAATGGATTCGAAGACGGTAAAACTCGACTGTTTAACTCTGGGGGAGTTGTAAAATGAGCCTATTTCCAAAAAAAGTGGAGTATCCCTTTAACACTTCGTGGTTCTTAAGTTACACCTTAAGCTGTACCTTATCGATAATACGTGTTTCCCGAAACGTTCTTAGTTAAGTATATCTTCTGTAAGTCATACGTTCAGAAGGTTGGTCTGGACCACTCTTAGCTTCACCTTATCACTGTTGCAGGTCTATATCAATATAATTCAGAAGTTTTAATACACCCAGAATGTGTCCAATTAGGCTAATTCAAGTGTTTCCATGCAAAGAATAAAATTGTCATTACACTGATTGTTGTTAGAATTTTAATTATATTATTAATTTAATAAAAGAGCGCTTTTAAAGGCCAGTGAAAGCATAGGCTACTGTCAGTTAAGTCCTATTCGGATGCTAATTGTTTCATGGGCTCATACGGTATTTTAAACATTTAAAGGGTTAAGTCTGTGATTTTAGTGCCGTCCGAATCCATAATATCAGTGTTTTTTTCTCACCCAACCCGCGTAAAAACCCCTGGCCAAATTAATACCTACTGTTTTTTGACAAACAGGTCGTGTGGGAATATAATTGCCGTCTGAATCCACATCTCTGAGTTTACAAGAAGAGATTCAAAATCCACAGTTTAAATCCTTTTTGATCACTGCCAAGCACCGTACGTCAGATGTACACTTTTATTACTGAAATGCTGGAAAGTATTTACAAGAACAATATTTCATCGCAGCTCCACCTCAGCGAACAACAATGGGAAAGAGAAGAAAGCATGTAAACATTTTAAATGGTTATTAGGGCAGCAATATATGATGCAATTGTAAAATATGTAGGCTATGCTATTATAGGCTATTATAGTTTGGATTATTTTATTTTTTTATAATATCTCATGAGTCCTAATGAATGCAATTTCAACTATTTCTGAAGTGCTTCTTTTATAAAGAACACCGCGTTCTCACATAATGCAGTGAAACAGTATATATATAAAGTATAATAATTGATTCTCGAGCCATCGATATCAGCAGATTCAGCACCGGGTAAACACGTTCGGCGAACACGCCTATCAATGGTATACCTTTAGTTAAGTTATACCTTACGAGTCTTCGTAGCGCACTAAGAGACAACGTTATCGGGAAACCCAGCCCTGTTAGAGAGGAAAAGTGATTCAGTAACACAGTTAAACTGCTTCTCTATACTGTGGTAAACAGCTTACACTAGTTTCCACATGTTAATGACACAGCTAGTACTGTACTTCCAATCTTAAAATAAGTATATTTAAAACTAACTGTACATGTAGATTATAAAACATTAAATATAAAAGGCAGGTTAAAGACAGCACACTTTCATTACTGTTTCTTTAAGTGCACTTTGATGTCACATTCAAAGTTTTACTTTTAAATCATTATGTTTTAATAATATTTCGTCATGCTTTAAAACACTTAGTTTGACGTGATGACTAACATATTATCAGATGTATAACTCCTACTCATGTTTTTTTTTTGATGCTGCTACCACTATTCTTTTAATTTGTTTCTTTTATGTAATCAGTTATTTATTGACCTCTCGTGCACCTTAAGAATCTAAATAGATTGCCTCAATTTGACATGTCTTGATTATATTCTATTTTAATATATAAAAATATATATATATATACATCACTGTTTTTTTATATGTTGCAAACTGGATAAAATGACAATAAAGAAGTCTAAGTTAACGCACATGTAAAGTAGTTGACTATAGTGTGTTATTCAATATTGCATTTAATATATATTTAAATGTACACAATTGCAACTTCATTACAAATGTGTTCATTATGACGAATATATTTAAATACATGACATACAAAGTTTAGATAGAAATGTCATTAAAGTATATTTAAGTTTACCATAAATGCTTGTCAGTACATTCAACCATATTTCAAAGACAATATCATTAATTAAATATGTATTTAAGTCCTACATTAGTGGGTCAAAATAATCACTCTAAATATCATCTTATTGCTTTTAATATAAATGTAAACTATAATCCATTATCATTTAATTGCAACTAACCAAAAGCAAGTGTCCAAAATAACTTGGGTTAGTTCACCCAAAAATGATTATTTTATTTATTTATTTATACTTATTTTATACAGTATATGTATATGTAAGGGATAACACAGCTAGCCATGCATTAAAGGATTTTAATGCACGACGTAGAGGCGAAGAACCGCCCGACGCGAAGCGGAGTTGCCTCTACGAAGTGCATTAAAATTCTTTAATGCATGGCTAGCTGTGGATTATCCCGCTTATACCTTGGTTATTTGCCAAGTTAAAAACAAGTTAAAGCTGTATCTGATGTTCACAGTGTAATTTTTTAACAGACGTGTAAAAATGACGGTTATTTTCTTAAGTTACGGCTCGTTAGTTCTAGCACTCCGTCCACTTTAAATAAAGTAGAGCCATCGGATTGCTTTTATTTGAATGAATCATCACATTTATTTAAATTCATTATTAAAAGAGAGAGACAGAGAACTGAAAGAGAAGGAACAGAGAGAGAGAGAGAGAGAGATGCGTGCGCGAGTTAACGTTACCTGTGTGCGTCTCTTTAAAGTCTAGCAGCTACAGTCCCCTCGTTGCTTAAGCATATAGCTAACTTAATGATTCTTTAATGGATTTATTAAAATTATTTATGAATGACAGGCAACACTGACAGTGACAAGGCAATCTTTATTTGAACTAATCATGTCATTTATTTATTGTTAATTCTTTGTGCCGCTTTTTGTCATTCAACAAGTCTTCTTTTTCGTCTTGTGCCTCGGCCCATTTCTCAAAATTGCCATATTCACCATACAAATTAAACGATATGCAAAAATCATCCATTTAGCCTACCTAAATAAACGTTTTCATATGAGTCTCTCACTCTGCTTGCAAGTGTAACTGTGTTACTATGGTTACCAATGTTTATAGTAGCGGATTCATTTCGAACTGTAACTGTAATCAAACTGACTGGAACTACCTGTGCATTAAAGGGTTTTACTGCACACCTTCCAGCCAATCAGAATCGAGTATTTAAACAGCCCATGGTATAAGTATATATATACTCACCCTCATGTCTTTCCAAACCCCAAAGACCTTCAATATCTTCTCTTCCACGTTATTCTCTTCCACGTTATTCTCTTCCACTGTTGACGTAGTGTAACATCGCAGTGCTTCTGGGTTGTACGTCAGAACGGAGGCTCACTATTGGCCAGCATTATACAAATCATCACACATGACCAGCGTCGGCCAATAGTGAGCCGGCCTTCTGATGTAGAACCCAGAAGCGCTGCACTACATCAACAGCGTAGGAGAATAACGTGGAAGAGAAGAGATTGTTCGATAAATCATATTTTAACAATGTCTTTACTACCTTTCTGGGCCTTGAAAGTGGCAATGATGTTGCTGTCAATGGAGGGACATAAAGCTCTCAGATTTCATCAAAAATATCTTCATTTGTGTTCCGAAGATGAACGAAGATCTTACGGGTTTGGAACGACAAGAGGGAGAGTTATTAATGATAGAATTTACATTTGTGGGTGAAATAACCCTTTAAGTATATTATATACAGTAAGTGTACTTCTTTTTCAGAAGAGTAGTCCTTGATTAACTAAAGGTTTGCATGTTTAAAAACAAGTGCAAACTTGAGAGAGAGAGAGAGAGAGAGAGAGAGAGAGAGAGAGAGAGAGAGAGAGAGAGAGAGAGAACTGAGTACACATTCTGTATTGTCTAGTTTTTTTTTTTTTTTTTCATACACAAAAGTTATTTACCAAGCTTGAAAGTCATTTCAGAAATAATAATTGCAAGAGCAAATTAACATGATTGAAAGGCATGTATTCATTTGATTTGCTGTCATCGTGTCAATTGTACAGAAATGCTGACTGGTTTCATGTGATATCAATTAAGTTCCTCTGAACAACTTGTATTGTTTATGTAACACAATTAGATTTAGAGCACAAAATCATATCTGAAGGTAATATTTTTGCACGTTGAAACTAAATCCATAAACTGATCCCATGATGGAACCCATAAAGGTTCAATATGTGACCCTGGATCACGTCACCAGTCTCGAGTCGCACGGGTATATTTGTGCCAATAGCCAACAATACATGTATGGGTCAAAATTATAGATTTTTCTTTTATGCCAAAAATCATTAGGATATTAAAAACAGATCATGTTCCATGAAGATATTTTGTAAATTTCCAACTGTAAATATATAAAACATGTATTTGTGTGAGTGAATGCAGCACAATCGCCAACATAAATGAACAACTTTAAAGGAGATTTTCTCAATGTTTCGATTGTTTTGCACCCTCAGATTCCAGATGTTCAATAGTTGTATCTCGGCCTAATATTGTCCTATCCTAACAAACCACACATCAATGGAAAGCTTATTTATTCAGCTTTCAGATGATGTATAAATCTCAATTTCAAAAAATGTAACCATGTGACTGGTTTTGTGGTCCAGGGTCACACACACCTGACTGAACCCTTTAACATTCTAGAACCTTTTCATCTAAGAGTGTAACCTTCGTTCATTTTCCAAAACTCTTGTCCATTGTTGTAACTAAGATGATAAATTCTATAATCACAACTATCCCCTTCAACCTTTGCTTAAGATGCTTTAATAACATTCCCT
>NW_028118031.1:0-25302 GCF_965113295.1 Leuciscus leuciscus
TGTTCACAGCCGTACATGTCCTGTTTTCATACCGTGAGCTTAAATGATGTTGATCAAATGTGGTCAGTGAGTGAGTGTGTGTGTGTGTGTGTGTGTGTGTGTGTGTGTGTGTGTGGGTTTGTATACTTTTGAGGACATAGGCATAATGGTTTTTATACTGTATAAACCGTATATTCTATTCCCCTACTCTAACCCTACCCCTAAACCTACCCATCACAGAAAACTTTATGCACGTTTACATTTTTAATAAAACACTGTTTAGTATGTTTTTAAAGCCATTTGAAATATGAGGACTCAGGAAATGTCCTCATAAATCACGTTCATGTTGTAATACCAGTGTAATACCCATGTCATTATACAAATTTCTGTCCTCGTATTGATTAAATATTTTTTGATGTACATAGAGACATTAACCTTGTTAGGTGACCATGTGTAGAGAAGCTGGCAGCTTGGGCTGAGCTGAGTAGTTTAGATCGTTGTCGCCATCCAGTGGCCTCTTTATTTTAACTTGTTAGAAAGAGTGTGACAGTTGGGTTCCGATGGTTTATGATGCTTAAAGGGACACTTCACCCATTTGCATTAAGCTTTGTATCGTTATAAACCCAGTCATATTTTTGAATGGTCGTGCATAATTCCCTCATTTTCCCCCAGAGACGGGAGAAATACGGATTTCAGTGTTGCAGTTCCTACTTATAATGATGCAAAAACGCCATTTTGAGTCATTCTAAGCAGGACGTCCCATATCTTTGTAGAGGGGTTGAGACAACAAACACTCATTCCTCATTTTTTGGATTAGTGGGAGTGGCTTGCAGAGCTGTGCAATGTGGTGCATTGTGGGAGTTGTTGTCTTCCATACACATGCGCCCTAAAGTTACTTTCTGTCTTTCCTCGGCCAAGAAGGCACCAAATTCAAAATTTATGTTACATTTCGACTACATATATGACCCACTTTCAATAAAGATTAATGTTCCCACAGGTGAAATGCTCCTTTAATCATCATACTATTAGCTAGCAAAGCATAAGCATAAGCATAAAAATAAGACAATTTGACTGGGTATTTTTAAATAGCCTGAATGAGACTGTACAGTTCAAGTATGAGATTGCATAGCCTATGTGTTTTGGCTTGATGGATACTGATATTTTAGGTTTTTTTATTATTTTTTTGTTGCTGGACTGTGCTGGTCATGTATGGTCATTCGCTGGTCCAAACTGATTAAGGTGATGGATCGGATGGATTACTACCTGGTATTGCTGAGATAAGGTAGGCCTTGACAAAGCATTCCTAAATTCAGATACTAATTTTCTTAGCATCTAATACTGATTTTATAATAAAATAAATAAAAAAATCACTATCAAACTTTTATTAATAATCTGTCCCACTTACACCTGAAACAATTCCTGTGAAACGCAAAGCCTATCTAGGCTACATTTAAATCTAGTATCACATAGAACATGCAATACATTAAATGCTGTGTAAAAACAAATTACATTTAAAAGATCACAAAGAATATGTAAGGGATAATCCACAGTTAGCTAACTATTTTAATGCACGACGTGGTGAGAACCAACCACCCGATGCGAAGCGAATCTCTATGTGCGAGTGACAGTGTGCTTCAATGAAAAAAGTGCATTCATTTAGAGGTGATTAAACTGACTGTGCATTAAATGGTTTTATTGCACAACTTCCAGCCAATCAGAATCGAGTATTCAGACAGACCATGGTATAAAAACCTTTAATCAGTATTCCATCCTATGATGAATCTACCGAAAAAAAACGATATTATCTTAAACCAATTAAGCTTGGCAACACAACATTCTGTCTCTTGGATCAAATGTACTTGCCATGCAATTACTGTGTTCTTGGGTAAGGTTCTAGATTTGAGTTTTGTGTTTATGCAGACTTGGATCATGTTCCTGAAACCAGTATGGCTTGTTTAATTTGTGGAATTTGTAAATTAGTGTGTAAACAGAGGCCCAGTTTACAGAGTTAGGACCAATATGAGGAAGGAGGTGGTGTGCAGTCAAAATGGATGAAAATGAAATGAGTTGTCTGAAAGCTTTTCCTCCTTACTTTCACTATAGGTCAAGACAGGACATAACAAGTCTCCGCAAACACGACACACACAAGTCATGCATTAATCATTGGAGATCCATTCACGAGTCAGTCTCTGAGAATGAGAGAGAGACAGGGAGAGATGGAAAGATGTCCCGGTGCATAAAAAATACAGACACAGATGAGTATGTAATCAGGTTTTTTCATTTGAGTATTTCAATGTAATATGTGTGCATTTGTGTGTATGTTGAGTATGTGTTTCAAACTGGACTTTTAACTACAGTGAAATAATGAAAACATACACAATGCTACTGGTTTTGGTCGCCTCACCAAACAACATAACAGAAACCAGGTGCTTGTGTCTCTTGTTCTCTCTCAGTGGCATCTTTAACCTAAAACATCTGTTTGCTTTCTCATTTTGTAAGGCTTTTAACTGCAGTCAGATATAAACCGAAACAGACAAAAAAAAATCTAAGCATAAAATCAAGCAATAACCCATTACAAAGTCTTAGAGCTTCACACTTTGAAGATTATTTCACTATTTTGATCTGTCAGAATCTGAGTCTGGGTGTGTGAGCCAATTTCGCCCACTTTTCTGAAATATCTGGAGCTCAGTGCCAGCACATGGGGGTCCTAATGAGAAAACATTGATTTTCTACAGGAAATGGAACAGAGGAGATTAAATGGTTTATTCCACCAGGGATGTTTGCACGTTCCTTCACACATCACAAAGTTCTTCTCTACTGCCAAACATTTTATCTATCAACAGCAGAGCCGTTGAGTGATTTATACCAATGTACCGAACCACCCCACCACCACGCCAAATACACCACAGCAAATTATTACTATTATAAAATACAACAACAGACATGATATAGTACAAATGTCTTCCTTTTTTCTAGGAACATGCAGAAATGAGGATAGTGAGAGTTATCAAAACCTTTTGGAAAGCGTTAAGGTCCTTCATGGAAATGAGCCTGTTGTGCAGAGAGCTCTTGAGTCTTCGTGTGTTCGCCAGACGTTTTAAAAAACCACTTAGCATTGAAAAAATGAAAGTGTTAATGGATTCACTGCCAGGGATAGTGCCTAAAAACCTGTTAGCAAGTGTCCAATTACAACAGTGCCATTATTATTTTGACATACATTTTGACACTTTTTTTTTTTAAGTCAGAAAAGTCAGAAAGTCAGAATACAGCAAGACAATTGTAGTCACCATTTTCTTATTTTTTCTTATTATTTGGTATGTCAGCAAGCATTGAAGACTGACGCTAGATGTTGAGTTCTATAACGTCCTTGTTTGCGTGCCCGCCTCCCATGCCGGAAAAGCCGGTTTGAATCCCGCTACAAGCTGTGTGAGTAGAACCAGAACAAGGAAGCTAAAGACCGCAGCCTTTAGCGCAGAGGTGCAAAACTCCTTGAGGGCCACTGCTTCAAAAATATACATTTAAATTGAAAGGTAGAGATCTGTAATATATCAAACAATACAAAAAGTAAACCTTGAATTATATTTTCCATTAAAAAAACTGCCTCGTTTTTCAGGATCGAAAACGCTAGGCGCACTGCACTGCCCCATTACAGAACGAGCAGTGCGCTGTGTTTTTTATGTTGCTAGGCAACCACCGAAACAGCTGTCCTGTCAGTCAAGTAAACGTCAAATCAGCCTTTTATTAACTTTATTTACTTTCTGTTAACATTGTGGTAGTTACGGTTCGTGAAGTTGTTAGGCTCCTGGTAACCCGCGAGAGCACCACAAGATTATCCTAATCCTCCATCATCGCACTCTCCGGGCGTTCAAGCAACTGTAGCTTTCATCACTAAAACGGAAGACCCGCCTCTCCATTCATTCGATTGGACAGTGGAAAAAAACGGGATGACGTAAGGCGCTTTTTCCGCTCGGAGTTGCTTTATTTTCAACTGCAAAAACGCGAGGCGCAGCAGGCGCATAAACAGCGCGCAGAACGCTCACTGCCATAGGAAACCAGTTGAAAAAAGGCGCCTCTCACTGTAAAAAACGCGTCAGGTTTGATTGGGGCCTAACTCAACCCCTAGTCAGAGCCTGACTCCACCCACTGGCAATATTTGAAAAATATTAGTTAAAAATATAAGACGCAGATGAGTTGCCATATGAGAACGACTGACAACTCTATCTTTAATACAGATTACATAAACAGAGAATATTTTGTTTTCGTTTTGAATTATATAATTTTATAGCAGAGACTTAAATGTTTATAAAGATATTTCTTATGCCTGTGTGGCTAGTATTCGTTCAGTTTTGTTTAAGTTTAGAGACATGCTCCAGAAAAAAAGTTCACGGAGAGGCAGAAAAGAGGCAGAAAGAGGCAGAGTTCAAAAGAGGCAGAAAAGCACAATGTTTTGTTTTGATTGTAAGTGGACACATAAAAAATAACAGTTTATTTTTTCATATTTCTTAAGTCTGTATGACCATAAATGACAGAGTATTGTAAGTCTATTTTGCTGCTATGTGAAACAATATGTCGACACCAGATGATTAACTTTAGCCTAATAGGAAGGAACATAAATTGTGACAAAAAATATATGCTCACTCACATCAAGACGCCGCTGCAGTGATGGAGTCCATGCAGGAGGAGCAGCGATTGGCACTGCGTTGCTTTTCAGCGCGAGCTGTTTGGAGAAGCTAAATAACTATATAAATGCTATGCTAACTAGATGCTAATATACGCTATCCTGATCATTTTCAATACTTGCAATTCCAACTCCTGACTCGCTACAGTGGGTTTGACGAAACAAGATGTTTTTATACCAGGGGCTGCCAAGGGTGTGGTGAGCTCGTACCAAGGGCGTGGTGAGCTGGTACCTGCTTATGTCAAGTAGTACCTGCTTATGTCACGCAGTACCACAACATCCAATAGGAAAATTCAACTGTAGTAGCCACCGTTCAACCTGAAGAGGGCAGCACGTTTTTACACCATATATTGTAGAATTAAAACACTTTATACCCAAATGTCAAAAAATTTACTCAAATCAGTGAACAGCACTAATAAAGCACCAGTCTTACAAATCATTAAATAAAAAAAGTTGTTTTAGGGTTTAGTTACCCTTTAATCTAAGTTCTTTTCAACACACGGACAGTATAATCATCAGAGATGCACATTTAGAAATAGACTAGCTTTGTTTCCAAATGCATCAAGCAAAGATATCCTTTCAGTTTTATAAACTTTTATAAACCCAGCCAATAGGCCTATAATCACAATGAAAACATCCCAAATAAAATATTTAACATATAACAACTGCAAAGCCTCTAATTCATAAACAAAACAATTTACGTACTAAATCCAGCAATAACACCGGCACAATCTGCATATTTTTAAACTCTAAAGACAGACATCACATCCCGAACCTCACAGCAATTGGCTTCTGACGGCGTTTTTCGCTTGATATTTGCATAAAGTCGAGAACTGCCCAACCTTTTGATGCTCTCAACGCTTTCTCTGGTCCGCTGTCAATCCCACAATGCACTGCGCGAATGTGAAGCTCAACTTACATAGGAATGAATTGAAAACGCTCGTGTTTTCGGAGTGAGTGTTTTCAGTACATTCCTATGTAAGTTGAGCTTCACGCTCGCGCAGTGCAGTAAAAAACACAGCGCACTGCCAGTTCTGTGTGATCGGGGCGATTGGCAGTGCTGTGTGCCTCACGTTTTACGTTTTATGTGATAATGTGATATTGTAACCACTATAGTATTTACGGTAGTCCTGTTTGGTAGGGTGAGTAAGGTAGTTTCCAGTCCCCTTTATGAATGGAGTAGCATTAGTTCAGTGGTAATGGCGGCGTGTACGTTGAATACACAATGCCAGATAGGTTGCTGCGCTTTCTTTCTTCAAGGTAAATCAAACCTTCATTGGTTATATTTGATGTATTTGTTTTTAAATATGTGATATTTTGTATTTAAAGGTTGGGTAGGTAGGAATTTTCAAAAAAAACTTCTTTTCCAAATTTGTTTAAACTTTATTTATATATCAATACATAATTAAAATGTAAGTACTCTGAAAAAGAAATTATAAAAATCGAGTGTCTGTAGACCTCTCAAGACAGCTCATTATTTCCATTCACTCCACCCCCTCCCTTCTGGGCTCCTTCCAAAGCCACGCCCCCAAAACACATGAACGCGCGGCGCGACTCCGACCGCTGAGCTGGAAGACGCATTATTTACCTGAGACGAGCGGAGAGGAGCGCAGTGCATGCAGTGACATCATGTCAGAATCACATGTAATAAAAAAATCTAACTTTATCATTATGAATATAAACAAATAAGATGTATTTTAGTACTCACTATCAAGCTAGCATTGGTAAAGTTTAAAGCTGCAGTAGGGAGATTTTAGAAAACGTTGACTTAGCCTGAAAACATGCTAGTAAACATGCAGGGACACTGATGACGGGGGATAAACAGTTATCGCACATTCACTGGTAGGGACGAAACATCAACAATATGATTTACATTGACTATGACCTGCCCATACTTTGACTACAAACTTGGTCCTCAAATCATTACGTATTTTGCAATACATGTAATGTAACTTCATAACGTTGCACTCTTTCTATAAGTTATAAATAGCTAGCAAGATAATAATGGTAACGTTACAGTATCTAAGTAATTATTCTAGCGATGTGTAATGCTAAATAAGGTTTGCTAGTACATTATTTCAGCAACATGACAAGCCAGTGAATTAGCAGGTTTCTATTGTTGCTTTGCACAGTGTGTGACATTTTATCTGTATGTTATGCGGCTAGAGTTTTGACACTGAGTAAATGGGCTCCGACGCGCTTGTTTATCGTCATCGGTCTTTTTCCGTTTACCTGTCTTTGTTGCATGAGCAGGTGCCACTGGAGAAATTGGCAGTTTTGGTTGTTTGTCCGCCATTAGCACTGCTGCGCGGCACACCGCTATCTTGATTTTGAACGACTGTACGCGCTGTGCGAGAGAGGGGGGTGATCAGCGCGTACACAAGCATGATTGACACTGCTAAGACACTCCTTCTGGCTCTGATTGGTTGTTTCTTACCGGGAGCATTGTATTTCTGCAAATGGCAATAGGACTACTGGGAGGAGCCTGGGGAGCTTGATTTTTTCACAGATTATCTGTCTCATATTCTACTGTCAGGACATAATGACAGTTTTAACAAATATGTAAAAAATACATTTTTACAGAAGTTACCAACTGCAGCTTTAACATGTGTATTAAAATATTTTGTGCAGACTGTAAGGGTTTGTGCCTAGATTGCAAAACAGTTGTTGTAAGCTGTTGCAAGGTACGACAACGCCAGATAGGTGGCAGCAATTTTCTTTCTTTGAGGTAATCAAACTTTCATTGGCTATGTTTGATAGCCTGGAAATCCAGACCTAAATCTGAAAGATTAATGGTCTGGCGCCGACTAATGAAAATCGGCCAGCTTGAGGGGCAGCACCAAGCATGCATTTGAAAATCTCACTGCATTCAATTGGATAACACTATGACCAATTACAACAATAAACCCCATACGCTTAGCTACCAGCGGAGCTAACTTAACTGGTAGATTATACTCTTACCGTATCCGGTCGGCAAAACAGCAAAAACGTCCTTCTTGCAAAGGAACGATTCGAGCGGCGTCTTCTGTTCCTGTTTTAAATAAAAAGCCAAGTCTAACTCGTTCATTGTAGCGGCCAAAGCCGTTTCAAACAACTGGTATTCATCCATAGCCATCTTGCATTGTTTACTAATGACTTTGACGTCACAGCGCTGTCGTCATCTGTTTAGCTCGCCTCTGGCCCTCCTATATCAGATAACCCGATGTGATTGGTGCAGCTCAGATCGAGGGGCATATTTAATGAGCATCATCACTCGACACCAGAGTAACTCACTGAGCAAATTCAACTTGTGCTCTCGCCAGAACTCTGGATTTCCAGGGTATATGTCTGATGTAATTGTTTTTAAATGCGTGATAATCATGTGTATAAAAAAAAACTGGATTTTTGTTTTTATTGGTAGCGGGTTGATACAAGGTGCGGTTAGGATTCAAAACAGTGACATTGGCTGAAGCAAAAAACAAGGAAAGGTGTTGTTGCTGCTGTATGACGGACATCCAAACGATGGAGCAAGAACTTGCTGCGTTGCAGGAAAGGTTGGTCAGGGAAAAAGCTGCAATGGAATGAAGTACTGACTGCTCAGTTGCAACGAACAATAACACCAGATCCTTTGGAAACGTCATATTCTCCTTCAGATGTGGGCCTGACTGATTCGGCTGCCTCTTCGACCTCCACAAGTAGAGTTACAGTATCTGTTGAAGTGATTTATGTGCCTAAAGATAAAAAGATGTTAATGTTTTCTGGTGACCCAGGTACTATCTCATATTACGATTGGTCTGATGAAGTGCAGAACTCTATGAATTATCGGCAATACAGAGAAAGAGAACAAGCAGCGTTTCTCTATGATCATTTGGAGGGGGGAGCTAAACAAGAGATAAGATATAATACATCTGAGGTATGCAGGAGCCCTGCATTGATTCTAGAAGTTTTAAAGGAGGCGTATGGCCATCCTTATTCTCTGACGGCTGCTCAAAAGCGTTTTTTTTTTTTTACCGAAAACAGAAGACGGTTGAGGGGTTGCGGGGTTGCAGGAATTTTCTCATTCACTGTTATCCCTGGCAGGGGGCAAAAATCATTGTAATGGAGGAGTGGAGTTGTGTGGGGACGAGACAATAAGAAGTCGAGAATGTAAGAGATCCTTCACTTCGTAGGGAATTAAAATGATTAATTAGACAAGATCCAAATATAAAATTCTCAGCTTTGCGGAGAGAAGCAATGCTGTTTTGGGAAGAAGATTTTAGTAACAGTTTAGTAACAGAAGGTGCAGCAGTTGAATGTTCTGGTATTACTATGACATATACCCCTGTTAACACTTATTCTCTTCTTCTTGAACTTAAATAGGCTATGAGGAAACAGGAGGACAAGTTAGAGGGCCTTGCACAGCAGGTAGCAAGAATGCAAGTTTCCGAGGGCAGACGGGGGCGTAGGCCAAGACAGGAGCCCAGGAGCCCAGGTCATTCAACAGGAAGACCTATTTGTTTTAGATATCAGGGAGTAGGACATATTGCAAAATTTTGTTCAGATATGAATACGGTTAGTGACAATTGCCGTCAGACAACATCATCCGAGTCGGCTAGGGGGACAGCTGTTCCTGCTAATATGCAACAGGGAAACAAATTCCCCCTGTAGTTAAGAGCCAGACTACGGGAGGGGAACAGTTGGGCTCAGACGACTCTATCATTTCATGGGGAAAAGTATATACAGTAATGCACTTACAGGGCCAACTCCTGTGATGGAGGTGTATATGGGAGGAGTATGTTTTCCATATATGATAGATACAGGCGCAATGGTCACTATTATAACAGAGAGTTTTTTTAGGGAACATTTTGAGTGTAAAGGGGAGGATGTCCCAAAAGAATGTGGGTGGCTGACTTTAAAGGCTGCGAATGGCCTTTCTATACCATACTTGGGTTATTTAGAACTCAATGTTAAAATTATGGATAAGGTCTTCCCATAGCGTGGTGTTCTGGTGGTGAAGGATCCAACAGATCCTGTAACAAAATTGAAGAGGAAAACTGTTCCAGGGTTGGTGGGCATGAACATAATAAAAGATTGCAATTAAATTTTGTCTGGGTCTTTTAATCTAATACCACCAGGACGATGTGCTCAAGTGTATCAGGGTTTTGCAAAAGTGATGGTCCCCTTACCTGTATTGGTACCAGCAAGTTCAATGTGTTTGGTCCCTGCTACAGGGTTTCAGAACACCGATTATGATTATGATTATATTGCTTTGGTAGAGGGGTTAGAGGTGGGTGAAGGGGTTTTACCTGGGGCCCTTATTGTGTCTCCAGGTTTGGTAAGGGTACAGGGTGGCCAGCTAGCTGTTCCTATTGTAAATGCTGGTGCTTTAGATATCAGTTTGGCCCCTCATACACGGCTGGCACGCCTGCATGTAGCTGAGGTAGTAGCAGGAGGTTCAAAGTCCGTTTCTTATGTCCAGAAGAGGCTGTAGTTTTTAGTCATGAGGTTGCATCTACTTTTCCATATGATTTTCATTTTGAATGTCCCTTTTTGGGAAGCCAAGAGATAGCTCAGGTTAAAGCGTTACTGAATGATTATGCTGGTGTGTTTGCTTTCAGTGATAACGATTTAGGGTGCACTGCAATTATACAGCATGAGATACCAGTCACTGATGATGTTCCAGTTCTTCAGCGTTATCGCCATCTCCCTCCAAGCCAATATGAAGAGGTCAAGGATCATATGAGACGGCTTTTGGAGCAGGGTATTATTAGTGAGAGCTGTAGCTCCTATTCCTCACCTTTGGTTATTGTCAAGACAAAAAATGGCAATATGCGTATGTGCATTGACTATAGACAGTTCAATTTGAAGACAAGAAAAGATTGTTATCTTATCCTCTCCCTAGGATAGAGGAATTGCTTGATGCCCTTAGCGGGGCCCAGTGGTTTTCAACCTTGGACCTCGCTAGTGGTTATAATCAAGTGGAGGTTGCTGAGAAAGACAGACAGAAGATTGCTTTTTGTACTCTATTTGGTCTGTACCAGTTTAATCTTATGCCGTTCGGGCTTTGCAATGCCCCTGGAACATTTCAGCAACTAATGGAAAGGATTTAATGTGATCAACATTTTCAGTCTTTGCTTTTGTATTTAGATGATGTGGTTGTGTTCTTGTCGTCTTTTAAACAACATCTTAGTCGTCTTAGGTTAGTACTCTCACGTTTTCGGGAGTGTGGCCTAAAAGTAAAATGGAGTAAATGTTCACTTTTTCAACGGCAAGTGTCTTATCTTGGACATGTAATATCTGCTGAGGGGGTTGCAACAGACCCTGAGAAGACCCGGGTAGTGGCCTATTGGCCTATAGACCAAGTACAGTAATGGAACTTAGATCCTTTTTGGGTTTTGCAGGATACTACAGGCGATTTGTGAAAAAAAATCTCAACTGGCAGCACCCCTGCATGCCCTGGCAGCATTGGCTACGCTGAAGGCAGGTAAAGCAAAGACAACTAGAGTGCCCCTTTCTGAACTGTGGGGTTCTGAGTGTGAGCTCCAGTACTTGGGTATGCAAACTTTACAAAGCCCTTTTATTTAGAGATTGTTGCTAGTCACCACGGCTTAGGAGCAATTTTGTCCCAAGAGGGTGAGGGGGGAAGAAGATGATTGCATATGCAAGTCGTGGGTTGAGGCCATCCGAGCGAAACATGGAGAATTATAGTGCTATGAAGTTAGAGCTGTTAGCACTGAAATGGGCAATAAGTTTTGTGACTATTTGGTAGGTCACAAATGTGTTGTGTTAACATATAGTAACCCGTTAAGCCATCTGCAGAGTGCCAAATTTGGAGCTATTAAGCAGAGATGGGTTTCGGAGCTGGCTAGATTTGACTTTGAAATTCATTATAGACCAGGGCGTCAATGCAGGTGCAGATGCGTTGTCACGGCAGACCCAGTTGGTAGCTGAACCTGTGTTTGGAGGAAGCATATTCAATCAGCTTCAAGAGAATGATCATACATTGATTGTTAGGGCCAATCCCAATTCACCCCTTGGCCCTACCCCTTGGCCCTACCCCTCCGTTTTGCGTGTGCACGTGAAGGGGTAGGGCTGTCTCAATTCTCTTTTGGTCGGAGGGGTAGGGGTAAGGGGAAGGGCCAGATAGCCCTTGAAACGAAGATTTTTCAGGACCACACTTCAAACGAAGGGGTATGAGAAATGTACCTGCATACACCGGCTACAGAGGCAACATGACTGCCAATAATAATTTTCTTTGTCACATTCAATCTTGTGTTCATATTTACGGTCATGTTCTTCAAAGAAACGGTTGCAAAAAAATCGTTAAAGTTCGTTAACAATATGACGCGTGTAAAAAGCAAAAGTTTGAAGCGAAGTGGACGCGTGAATGAGGCGAATTCGCGTCCACCGCGCCGCACTAAACGCCTCATTCGCGCCGCAAGACCCCCAGACGCGCATAAACGCGTCTTAACAATGAAATCACTCGCGCCAGACGCTCTATTCGCGTTTGGTGTGAACGCAGCTTTTAGGCGTTGAAGATATCGTCATCTGCAAACTTCAGAAGAAAAATACAAAAAATAGCTGTAACTCACGCAAGACTACAGCTGACGATGGCATCTTGGAAGTTTGTGATAAACATTGGCGCATCTCCTGTGACGTAGGCGCTAGCGACGATGTATAATGACATGTAATGGTGTAGTAGTGGTGTCCCATTTCTTAGGGGAATATTTTCACCCCTACGCCTTGACACTCTGTTTCAAGGGGCAAGGGTTAAGGGTAGGTGAAGGGTTAGGGGTAGGCGAAGGGGTATAAAATAGAATTGGGATTGGGCCTTAATGAGCAGACAACCACATGTAGCTTCCCTGTGTTTTCACCTGAGGTGTGGGCAGCCCAACAGCAGGCCGATCCCTTCATTGCAAGTTTTCTGGTGTATTGGAGTCAGCGAGTTAAACCTAGCAGATTGGCAAGGGCTAAAGTGGATGGTAAGACCTTGGAACTCCTGCGGCAATGGGAGAAGTTGGTAGAGGAGGAAAGAGTTTTGTATTGCCAATTTGTTGATACTAGGAAAGGCCGAATTAAACAGGTGCTACTACCTCAGAGCATGAAGGAGGAAGTCCTTAGTGGGCTACGTGACGAACATGGGCATCAGGGCATTGAGCGCACTTTTAGTCTGGTCAGAGCTAGATGTTATTGGCCAGGAATGTTTCAAGATATCGAAACTTACTGTAGGCAATGTGAGAGATGTACTGTGGTAAAAGTATGGCGTTATTTTTTAGTCAAAAGTTTTGAGCGTGTAAGACATGCTCACGAGCACATGATGTTATTTCACACGCGCAAAAATGAACCTTCAGCTGGCATGATAAAAGTACTCGCGCACAAATTCAACAACCAAGAAAACCAAGGAGGGCTCTGACCCTCTTATGATTGGTCACTTTCATCGTAATCACACCCACAGGGACATCCTTGTACCTTGATTGACAGCTCTCATTACAGGAAGCACGGAGTCAAAGTATCTGACGGAGTTCAGTCATTCAGTTAACACTGCACAGTGGACGGAATGGCGGCGACACCTGAAGATGTAGGCTTAAGTGATATTGATATATGATGGGGGGCTGTGTGTTTGACAATGTAGCAATTTAATCAGAAATTTGTTTGGAACATGTAAGTAGCTGACATAAGCTAATCAACCTTAAAGAAACACTCCGACTTTTTGGGACTTTAGCTTATTCACAGTATCCCCCAGAGTTAGATAAGTCCATACATACCTTTTTCATTTCTGTGCGTTCTGTAAGTGTTATGTGTAATGAGAGCTGTCAATCAAGGTACAAGGATGTCCCTGTGGGTGTGATTACGATGAAAGTGACCAATCATAAGAGGGTCAGTGCCCTCCTTGGTTTCCGCCCCCAAATTGTCAAAAGTCATGTAGACTCGAGGGAGCAGAAATCCACTGCGCGAGCAGAAATCCACTGCGCGAGCAAAACAGCACTCCGCGAGCAGAAGCCCGCTGCGCGCGAGCAGGATTCCACTGTACAAGCAGAGTTAACCTATGAGAGTATGCCAGGCGCTCGCTCGCAGCTACCTGTACACCTCTCGGTTGTTGAATTTGTGCGCGAGTACTTTTATCATGCCAGCTGAAGGTTCATTTTTGCGCGTGTGAAATAACATCATGTGCTCGTGAGCATGTCTTACACGCTCATAACTTTTGACTAAAAAATAACGCCATACAAAAGCTCCAGTGCCAAAGTTAATAACGGAAATGGGCAGTTTGTTGGCTAGAAGACCGTTTGAGGTACTAGCCATGGATTTTACGATTCTAGAGCCTTCAAGTGATGGTAAGGAGAATGTCTTAATTTTTACTGATGTGTTCTCCAAATTTGTGGTTGCAGTACCTACCCGGGACCAAAAAGCGGTGACTGTGACAAAATCTCTTGTTGGGGAGTGGATTCATAAGTAAAGAAGATGGGTAGAATATTTACCAGAAGTAGTTTTAGTTTATAATACAACTGAATATGCACTGGCTATTGCCCATATTTTCTGGTTTTTGGGCAATCGCCAAAGTTACCAGTTGACATTTTGTTTGGGGTAAGTCTGACAGATGCTACAGAGACAGTTGATGAGTGGGTGGTAGGGCATCAGGAGTGATTAAAGCTACACTGTGTAGGATTTTCTCCCATCTAGAAGTGAAATTGTACATGACTACCAACTGAATATACTTTCTAGCCCCTCCCATTCCGAGGGTGTTTTAACTCCTACGGTGGCCGTATTATTTCAAATCTGCCGGCAGTCATGAGTAATCTCCCCCTCGCATTCGTCACGGTGCCACTGAGTGTAAAAATGCGAAAGGCGAAGCTTGAATTTCCAGGTATGTTCCTCTTTGTCTAATGTATTTTCAAGATGGATGCGCAACATGGCTTCCGCCATTCGAGCGACTCGCTCGTATGTATTCTAAATTGCAGATTATACACTTACAAGAATACTTAATTAGTTGGTTGAAGTGATTACACATTACTGAGAATGTATAATTTTTAAAGAACAAAGTGTTTTTTGCTAAAAATCTACTTAAAATATTACACAGTGTAGCTTTAAAAGAGGCTTATCAAAAAGCAAGGGGGCAGATGGAGCATGCTGCCGAAGTTAGGAAGAGACAGATTGGTCCACCTTCATTACAAAGTTCTTTGCAGGTGAGTCAACTAGTTTATCGTAAAAATCTTAATTTTTCAGGAAGACATAAGATTCAGGATTTGTGATAATGTGATGGCTATAACCACTATGGTATTTACGGTAGTCCTGTTTGGTAGGGTGAGTATGGTAGTTTCCGGTCCCATGTCCACTTTATGAATGGAGTGGCGTTAGTTCAGTGGTAATGGTGGCGTGCACGTTGAATAGACAACACCAGATAGGTTGCTATGATTTCTTTCTTCGAGGTAAATCAAACTTTCATTGGATATGTTTGATGTATTTGTTTTTAAATATGTGATATTTTGTATAATCATGTGTATTAAAATATTTTGTGCAGACTGTAAGGGTTTGTGCCTAAATGGCAAAACAGTTGTTGTAAGCTGTTGCAAGGTACGACAACGCCAGATAGGTGGCAGCGATTTTCTTTCTTTGAGCTTTCATAGGCTATGTTTGATGTAATTCTTTTTAAATGCGTGATAATCATGTGTATTGTGTATCAAAATATTTTATGATGGTTTGTGCCTGGTTTGGAAAACAGTTGTTGTAAGCTGTTGCCAGGTACATGTATAGGGTTGAAGTGTATGTCTGTTTTAATTTATGTGTGTTATTTGAGGAATGTATTATTATTTTTTTTTATGTTTTGTTTGTGAATGTTATAGCACAAATAATAAGGGTACGGTGGCCGAGAAGGGTCACAACACAAACAAACGCCACAACAACTACATATGCAGAAAACACCTCCAAATTCAGAAAACACATGCAAACGCCGCCACAACAACTACATATTCAGAAAACACCTCCAAATTCAGAAAACACATACAAACGCCACAACAACTACATATTCAGAAAACACCTCTAAATTCAGAAAACACATACAAACGCCACAACAACTACATATTCAGAAAACAACTTCGTCGATTTCACATCACGCACGCTGCAAATATTCACAGCACGAGCAAATAGGGAAACGAACTGCAAACTGCAAAGACACAACGGAAATGTTTCCAGGGGGGCCATAATCAGTGACGTGTGAGAATCAGTGAGAAAAGTTATTAAAGAGATCGTTAATATAGTCCAAGTGACTACAGTGGCTCAATCTTAAGTATATCAAGCGACGAGAATACTTTTTGTGCGCAAAAACAAACAAAAATAACGACTTTATTCCACAATTCATTTCCTTCTCTCTGGGCCTCTAGTTGGTTCACGTAGTGTCGTGACATTAAAAACAGCCAAGCCAAAAAAACGTAAATATCACGTTTGTCTACAACGAAAACAAAACCAGACCAAAATGCAACTTTGGCGAGACGTTTTATTTAGGTGTTAAAAATAACGTAGTCTGCACGTTGAAATAGGTTTTAAAATAAACGTCACGACAGTATTAATACAACCATGCCAAATCTCCAATGGTACGTTCTGTTTGTGTATAAAATATAACAGTATAACATTTTAACATTAAAGCGATTCTTCATTGACCGAGTAGCCTAACAGACGAGACCGCTGTATAGGCAGTCTGATTATCAAGTATCAAAAGGACTTAGATGTGATATGTGAATGCTTACTTCCAGTTGTCTCTTCTCATTTAATAGCCTATACATTTTCTGATAACATTTTTTACGCTAATCATCACTGAACATGTCATACACACTTTTGGAAAAATGTTAATGTCCTTGCATTCATGCAGCCTGAGGGTGGCGCTCTAATGATGATTGACATACTTTATATGAAAATAATGTTCATAATTATATCATGTAGTTTTTGCTATTTTATTTCTACACCTCGTTTACCATTTCTAAAGGTAGACCTATATATTATGTTATAATGTAGCCTGTTATATATATAAATGACTTAAAACATTGTTTTACATTTTCAATGCTTTCATATTTTCATTCAATTTAAGTTTGCGATGGCCACAGGCCTACTATCCACTTAATAATATATCAAGTTTCATGATATTTTAGCTGATTATCAAATAATTCATTCCATCAATCTAAATGTAAATGCTGCGTGACTTTTACGTATTTTAATGGGCGCGCGCGCTGAACATTCAAAGCCGCATTTGAACTGGAGCGGAGGGCGTTACCATGGAAACGAGGCGGCAGCTCAACTGACAATCAGCGAAACTCCGTCTCTCACTGTTGTTTTAACAACTTTAAGGTAAGTTTAGTCCATAAAATTACACAAATAGTACATACAAATGTTTCTGAGACTTTCTTACATGTAAATCACTCGCTTCCGTTGAATATTTACTTAATAGAAATGGTTTAGTGTCTTCGAAAAAGTCCGTTAGCATCTAACTAACTTTAGCTATCTAGAGGTAGCAGTAACGTTAGGTTGACTATAGACTTGAGCTGTAAGTTTGGGCTTTTAATCACATCTTATGTGTAGATGAGATATTTTGATAGTTTTGTAAAGGTTTTGCTGACAATTGGTCAATTAATGAATGGAAATAAGCTAATTTATTTAACCTAAGTACACACTGTATGGTTAATTCATAGTTATCACGTGACGTCACACCATTACGCCCACCTGAAGGGCAAAATAAGGCTTTCCTCCACTGCCCAGTCATTTTTATCAGGTTTGTAGTTAGTATTAATGTAGTAAAACAGTGTTATTAAAAGATCAAATTAAATATATAGCCTACCGCTTATTCATGATGCATACTTTGTACAGGTAAGCAGATGAATAGAACAAATTAATTACAACAAAATAATATTGTTTGTCTTCTCCCCTTTACAGTATTGTTTGCCATCTAGTCCTGATCACAGAGTTTAACTCCAAACACAATTAAGCAGACCTGAGCAGCTGATCAAGGATCACCAGAAACTCTGCAGAACTTTGGTCTCAGTGTTCCAGTGTTCAGGTATCCCAGTGTTGTAAGTTCAGAATATACTGCAGGAGATCTCAACATTGTCTCTCAAGTTCCACTTACATGCAGAGCTTTACTCCAACCTAGTCCAGCACACCTGAACAAGCTAATCAAGGTGCTAAACTCTGGGTGCATATCACTCAGGTCTCTAGCTCAGTAGTCAGTGGTTAAGGGCTGTCTTTATCACAAAATCCTTACAGTGCACTGAAACATTCGCTCCCTAAAAACTCACTTTGTCATCGGAAGTTCTGAAGCACAAAACTTTAATCATACGAGACAGTTCGCTACAAAATGACATGTGATAGGTGATTTTAAAACACAAACCAATATTATATTTCAGCATAAACATAACATCTTTAGACAGGTAATGTCTAATCAAGCAAACATTTACAATTTATCTATGACTGAAATCTTCCACAAGTATGTAGAGGGAAAACTCAAGTGTATACTTCACATTTTGGACAACCATTGTTTTTTTACATTTACATTTTGGTTATTGTTCTCTTTCTCACTTTAGATGCTGGAGAAAAAAACGGCCCGGCTAAAGCATTCAAAGTGGAAACTTCTGTCGTGGCTCAATAATCCGGGATTGGGATGGTGGAAGGAGCAGAAGATCAGAGATCAGTCAGAGATCTACTGGTGCCCCTGAGGAACTGATTTACCTAATGCGTCAAACATTTTCATCACTCACCTTCATGTCGTTGCAAACTTGTAAGACTTTCGTTCATCTTTGAAACACAAATGTAGATCTTTTTAATGAAATCTGAGAGCTTTCTGTCCCTCCATTTCACAGTTTATGCAACTACAACTTTCAAGCTTCGGAAAGGTAGTAAAGACATTATAACAATAATCAATATGACTCCAGTGGTTTAACCTCAACTTTATGAAGTGAAGTGAATGCTGTGTGTGTGCAAAAAAACCCATTGCATCTTTATTCACAAAATATACATCTCTGACACATGTTCACGGAGCACCACGATTCATCAGTGTTGTGTTGGCGAGAGAGCCAGCGATCTCATGGCGCAACATGCGTTGGAGATACATCATTTGTGAATAAAGATGTAATTGTATGCGCACATAAGGCATCTGTTAAAAATATCTTCATTTGTGTTCTCCACAAAAGTCGTATGGGTTTGGAGCGACATGAGGTAATTAATGACAGAATTTACATTTTTGTGTGAACTATCCCTTTAATGTTTTCTAATGTGGTTATAATTGGCCATTGTTCTGTTTTATAAACATTTTCAATATTTTAAAGATTTATTGTTTTGAAAAAATGTTTATACAGAAAAGATAGATTAATTTGATCAAAAGTCGCAGTAAAAACGTTTAAATTGTTTAAAAAAAATTATGTTTCAAATAAATGCTGCTCTTTTGAAAGTTCTATTCAAAGAATACTGAAAACTGTATCATAGTTTCCACAAAAATATGAAGCCATACAACTGATAATAATCATAAATGTTATATATATATATATATATAATAGATTGTATCATTATTTATTCTAGAATAAGTAATATATTACAGAAATGCACTCATTAATTAAAATCATTAATCATATCAATCATATTGTGTTATTAATCAATAAATTCTAAAGAATTTGCTTAACTTTTTATGTTTTGTGTCCAGTGATTTTTCAATGTTTTTAACGGGTCCCAGAAAGAATTGTGTTAAAGTTGAGTTTATAGCCCACTGGATCGATTACTCTTCACACTGGATTCTTTGAAGACGGACGTGGCAGCAGTTGCAGAACGGCTGCTGCTACAAACGCTTACAGGCTACATCCAAGGGTGGAAACATCTCAGGTTTTAGTGATTAACACGTTCTTTCAGTGAATTTTTCGGGTGAACGTGGTAAAAACCAATAGGAAAAAAAGTACCACATAAGACGTGATATTGACATTTTGAAAATGTTGAACATGACGCATATCGTCGAAGCAACGTTAAAAAAAACTCATCAATGGTCTGAAAATACGTATTTATAACGTTAAAAAAACCCGACATCTGTCGTATTAAATACGTAGGATAAAAACGTTTTGACAACTTTTTCACAACGTGAAAAAAAACGTTTTTGTGTTTGCTGGGTAGTAGTTTCTAGTTTTTAATATCTCTATAGCCTAAACTAAAACGGCGTGTTGAATAATGTACAACAAAATAATGCTTATGGATCGGTTTATAATTAAACAATTTCGTCATAGAGCATGAAGCTGTCAAATGGGCTACTTACCCCAATAACTTTTGGGGATAACTCCCGTTTTCATACACAGCACAATTTTACAACACCATACAACAGCCGATGTTCCTCATGAAATGATTGACAAATTCCTTGAAAAAGCCAAAACACAATGAACCTAGGTGAACCTTTTTTTCAACAAAAAAAAATTTTTAAACTTTTTTTCTGTTTCACATAATTTGTTTCACTTAAACAATAATCTGGCAAATGTCTTAAAAACAAGACCAACCATGCGATTTAAAAAGCCAATTTCGAGTCTTGACTCAATTTCGACCAAATACATAACGTTAGCAAACTGTTATGTTACAGCACCTGTTATCGTTGACGTTAGCTCACTTTAACGTTAATAAAAACCTTTTCTGCTTTACCTCTCTGGATCTTTGGGGAATCTATGAAATGCTAGTTGATTGGTTGTACACTGGTAGTTGTTGCAGTTGATGGCAGAACACTGTTTTCTTTGTTTCCAATTATTTCCAGTTAATGCTGTGTAGTTGTGCTAACGGTAAAGCCGTTGGTTCAGTCCAAAATGGTGACAGCAGCGCCATCTAGCGATTGTTGTCAAAACTGCAACGGAGTTTCGCCTCTTGGTACTATACTCTTTGGCTAAACTAAACAGCTGTTTTACGGTTTTATATACACTAATACGATATATCACGACAATGCCATGCACAATATTGTTATACCGTGTACAATTATTTATTACGAATTTATCATATTTTTAGAGTGCATTTTAATACTTTACCCATAAACCGTTTAAAATACACAACTGCTGTATACTGCGTCAAAGAGGTATGCGCGCACTCTGATGTAAGCAAGCCCAACAGGCATGAGCAGCGCATGGCGGAACAAGTGATGGAGACGCACTGAATGAAAATGCACATTCACTCTCTGACAGCAGATGGCGCTGATGGAACAGCAGAAATGTTGCGGTTACCCAGGTTACCCCCAAACAAAGCATCTGGCCTGCTACTTTCTCTGAACAGTGTTTAATATGTTTCAAACAGCCATTCAGATTTTTGTAATCGCAGCACCAAATACTTAGACTTAATAGGCTATTTATTTTCAAAATTATTTTTTTAATATATTTTAATCCGGACTACAACATGCCCTAGATGTTGATTGAAAATGTTATGATTATTTATTAGTATACTATTACTAATAAAAAAAAGCTAAGACTTTAACATGGGTTTTCTTGTGCACATCTATATAACAGCGCTGCAAACAACCCTATTGCTTGGCCTATTGGTCTGTATGTATGCTTGGGCTGTTAAAAAATTCAAAACAAATATTAAATATGAATATAATAGCCTATTTATATAAAATATATTTTTAAAAACACACAATAAAGTATAACTGTGTTAAAAGTCAGCTTAAAGTGGAAATAAAGCAGTCAGTCAAGTTTACATTTAGTAAACTGATTTACACTTTAATAAAACAATATATAACAAACATGTTTTGTCACATTGTGTTTAGGCAGGAAGACGAAGACAGACAGATCCAGTTAAGAAAACTCAGTTTAATCTCAATACCTCAGTAAGGCAATGGCAAACACAACTAAATATAACGGTGATCAGACAAAAGAACGGGTACAACTTATAGACCCTTTTACTGTTTGTACACAATGATGACGTATGCGCGCGGATATTGGCAACGGAAGTATGGCGAGAATCAGCAGCGTGTCAAGCTACGCGAGCGGATTAAACAACAGACGCGAGCATTTTTTATTATGTCCTCGCTCCAATCAACACGTTTAATCGCCTGCAGCCACTCTTCTGAAACGGCCGTGATCCTGTCGGAATAATATAAAACTTAAGCCCCTTGGTGGAATATCGATTAGTGCAACCGTAAACGCAACAACCAGACATTTTGATGCTGGGAAACCGTTTTGATAAACTTTCGGAGTTGCTAACACGTTAGAGCCAGTGGAGAAAAACACCACTTCCGTTGCCAAAATGCGCGCGCAACTATTTGATCACGTGGGCTGTAAAAGGGTCTATAAGGCAACCACAAAGGAGATAATGAGGGGTACACAGCTGATCTAGATGAACTCATGACAGTGACCATAGTAACAGATAACACAAGGAAAACAGGACCTGAAGAAATGCAAACTAAAAGTCCGTGAACTAAACAGAACATAATGGTGTCAGATAGGGCTGTCACTTTACGTTCGAAAATCGATTGCATAATCGGATAACACAAGGAAAACAGGACCTGAAGAAATGCAAACTAAAAGTCCATGAACTAAACAGAACATAATGGTGTCAGATAGGGCTGTCACTTTACGTTCGAAAATCGATTGCATAATCGATCGGACCAACCAACACAAGTTTTGAAAAAGAAAATAGGTAATCGATTTTAACGGCCTTCTCTCGGAGCGCGTTCAGCTCGTCACTATACGCCCGCAGCGAACGCGCGTCACACAGCAATTGCAGGCTCTGACAAACACATAACAGCAAATTAATTATACTTCTGCATAATGTGTCTCTTTTTTACTACAAAAATGTGAATTCTGCCGGTATTCTGACAGTCTCATGCATACAGATACAGATTCGGGCTATGGTCTACAATCGCCTACGTAGGTAGGCGATTGTACCATTTCTATTAGGCAAATTTGTTTGACATTTCTAATCGTAAGCACAGCCATGTTGAAGCCTGCAGTAATGTTTTTCATTGATGTTATGGCAGTCCACTCTGCTTATTGTTTTTCGATAATGTTGCACTCTTGTTTGGCATTGTGCACAAAACTTCACGCCAATAAATCATCAGAAATATTGCTGACTTGTGCGCGTCTCAAACGCGGCGCGCCCTCTTTACGTTCGTCCTAATGCCTGTTAATAGTCCGTGGATTTTATATTTGGCATTTAAAATGGAAAATTTTACAATCGATTCAATGAACACTTATGTCTCAAAAATCGAACAGGATTTTTTCACAAAAGTGACAGCCCTACAGAGCACCCCCCTCCAGCTAGGTGCGTCCTCGTGCCAATGGTGGGGGTTCTGGAGGGGGAGATGGCGAATCGATGCGGGGAGGCAGAAAGGAAGGGACGGTAGCAGGATGTGGCAAAGGAATGGTGAGAGGCAGACGACACTAAAGGATGGTACTGGCAGGACGACACAGAAAGATGGTGATGGTATAGGACGACGATCCCCTGGCGGCGACAATGGTGGTTGGCCGATGGCACAGACCCAGAGCTCCCCAGTGCAGACAGCTCATGGCGGAGTCGAATGAGGGAGGAGTCACGATAGTGTTAAGGTGGCTGACGGCATCTGGGGGATGACAGACGGAGACAGAGCCGGCGGATCCACTGGCGCAGGCCGAGGGTCGAGGGAGCTTAGCAACATCTTGGTGCAGGAGACCCAGGCGATGTCGCTGAGACAAGCGTCGTAGGTGGAGCCAGAGTACCCGAGGGCTGGGGCGACGACGGTGTGAGCGAGGACAGAGGCGATGCCGACGGGAAGGAGGCCCGCATGTCCGTGGCAGAAGTGGTGAGACGACTGACCAAGGGGGAGCCGGTGGGACAAGGGAATCCAGAGGAGCCACTAGACTGAAGGTCTCTGGTGGAGCCGAAGGTGGGAGGAAGGAGATCCGAGGCCGGAGGCGGAGCCTATGGCTCCTCCTGGACAGGCGCTTCTGGTGGTTGCTCGACGTCAATGCAGGGCAGATCCCCAGAGACGGCACAGGGCTGCAGGCATCCAGCAGCGATGGGACTGGAGGACTGGCTGAGCACTGTGGTGGTGACGATGAAACGAGACTTGAGATGACAAAGGTAATCATGACACAGTTCACACAGAATAGAACAAAAAACAATTCCCAGTTCTCAACGTTCTATTTGAGTAATACAGATGAATTAGATATTGGGTGGGATAGGGTGGGAGTTGACAATACCCCATAGATGTCTATCAGCCAGTCCTCCGTCTCAGTTCCCTCGGCTGCTGGTGTCTCAGACTCACACCCCTGGTCAGATCCAAGCTGAGACACTTCTTCCGGGGCGATGGCAAGCCCTCTAACCCTCAGGCTCTGGCTTGCTCGTCGCGGCGGGTGGTGCCACTCGTTCTGCGGGGGGCTCACGTGACTTCTCCGCTATCGATGTTGGTGAAACGGGCTCTGCACGCTCTCCAGACACCTGATGTGTGTATGGAACTTGAACACAGCTGCATCCAAATGATCTGAGAGCGCGGGCGGGTATAGATATATACACTAGATGTCGCATTGGCTACGGTTTCGCAGTAGCCAATGTGACATCTAGTGTATGTCTATACCCGCCCGCGCTCTCAGATCATTTGGACGCAGCTGTGTTCAAGAGGTAAAAACGATATAAATACTGTTCGTTTTCTCACACAAACCGCTCGTTTCGTGTCTTGGGCAATCAATGTGTACTTACGATGGGGAATTGTTTAATTTGGACGATGGAGTATTGTTTTAATTTGGACTCTGTGCATGCTCTTTGAGACAGTGACCATCGACCTGCATTATATGACTGACAGACAAGAACGGTTTGACCTAAAAATATAAAAATTGAAACTACTGCGGAAAAAAAGACACTTGAGGTAAGCTAAAACATACCAAATTTAATTTCAAAGTGAACTATCCCTTTAAATGCATCAAGAAAATTACTGGTTGGAATATCTAGCCCACTTTTTGCATTCCCCAGTAATCTTAAAGTGCCCCTGTTATGGTTTTTCAAATATTCCCTTTCATACAGTGTGTAATTATAGCTGTTTGTGAAATGTAAACATACTGCAAACTTGTAAAGTCCATAATAGTTTTTCATAATGCCCGCCTATGTTGTACGTTGTCCGCCCGCGAACCCACAAACATAATTTTACTGACGGCTGCTTCTCAAATCTCGGAGTTCAAAGTGGGATTCGTAAAATGCTTGCTCTGGAAAGATGGGTCAGTACCCAGTTTATTTGGACCAGCTTGCTCCTGAGAATCACAACCTGTAAGAATGAATAATAATTGATGTGTATATTTTCTACCAGGTGTTCAAAATATGTAGTTTTGTGTTTTATATTGTGTAAGTTTCCGGCTGTCACGGTTCATGAATTCACTGCTTTTTCCTTGTCTTGTGTGATTGTTGTGTTGTGTGTATTATTAGTGTGGGTGTGTCCTCCAATCACTGCTGATCATCAGCGCCAGCTGAAATACTTTGGCTAAGCAGCAGTGGGCCACTATTACATTAAACTGTCTATCAATGTAGATTGTCTGTCGTTCTTACTACTTTGAGTAAAGAGAAAGGACTGAGCAAGATTTGTTACATCAGTCATTCATGTTAGTGCTCAGCTAATGTATGCACCGTTATTGATACAGTTCCCGAATGTGCACTGCAATAAATTAGAAATATACACATCAGTTGTTAATGTTGATTGTGAGTAATTACAATTGCAATATCTCAATGTACCTCAAACT
>NW_028118030.1:0-25198 GCF_965113295.1 Leuciscus leuciscus
AGATCGGACCAAAGGTGGCGCTATAACTGTTAAAAAGCTTTAAAACCATATATTTCCCATGGTAAACTGCCTGTATTGGCTGTAAATGGTCTTTTCCGTCTATTATGTCAGTTGTTAAATGCTTGCTAAATAAAACTTAATGTCTTTTGATGCTTGTGTGCTTAAAGGCCTTAAAGGCCTTAACTGCTTGAACCCCGATAAATGCTGCTTGCAGCTTTAATTAGGGGTTCAAGCACGAAGTGCTGAAACCCTATTGTTATTGTACTGATTTTTATTATTATTATTATTATTATTATTATTATTATTATTATTATTCTTCCGCCGTAAAACGCATCGTGCAGCCCAAACCGTAAGTGCTAGAGACTTGAAACTTGGCCAGATGGTAGTACAAAAATCGAGGAGAGGTTATCAAATTATGACCCCGATTGGCCCATAGGTGGCGCTATAGCGACCAAAAGCGCGAAACTGCTCATAACTCCTAGACCGTAAGTCGTAGACTCAAGTGTCTTATATCATTCGAAAGCTGGACTCCTGGAGGTCAAAACGTATATCTCCGATTTCATTTCCGGTATGCAAATTTTTCCGCCATTTTGAATTTTGTCAAAAACCTACTTTTGCAAACTAGTCCCTGGTTTTTTGTCCGATCGGAACCAAACCAGTGCAGAATTGTTCTCTGGAGTCTGAAGATCAATAATTATCGAAAAAAAGTCGAAATTCCGATTCCTGGTCGCTAAGGGGTGATAAATTAAGGTTGTGGGAGGAGCCTATTTTACTAAAATGGCTATAACTCGAGAAGTAAATGAGATATCTTCACCAAACTTGGCACACGTGTTTACGAGGTCAATCTGAGGTCACAGTAAAAAAATTGCGTCGATTGGCCACATGGTGGCGCTATAAACAAAAAAAAAACATATAGACACCTGACCGTTTTTCCGAATGACTTGAAATTTGGTATGCAGTGTCTTGGCCCAAGGGGCCATGTATGTCTAAAAGGAAATTGCCGTATCTCGAAAAAAATGGCCGCCATTGGCCAATGAAATTTGAGCACCGTTAACGAAGTCCGATCGGAACGAAACTCGATGGGCATGTTCGACTCATGGCCCTAGAGGTCTGTTAGAATTTTGAAAGAAATCGGCCACTAGTTGGCGCTAACGAGTTTTATGGCTCTGTAATCACGTGGTGTTAAACTTATCATCACAAAATGCATATCATCTGATAGATCTGCTCATGCTGAACAACTTTTCCTCAAGAACCATTGCTGTCAATCAAACCGTTCATTAAATATTCATGAATATGTTAAAAACCTACTTTTGCGAACTAGTCCCTGGTTTTTCGCCCGATCGGAACCAGACCAGTCTAGGACAATTCTCTGGACTCTCTAGATCAATAATTATTGAAAAAAAGTTGAACTTTTGCATTTGGGTGGCTGTAATAGGGTAATTTATAAAAAGGGGCGTGGCAAAATACACTAAAATGCCTATAAATCATAAATGAAAACTCAGAACTTCACAAAAATTGGTGAGCATATGTGACATAACATCATTAACAAGCATGCCAAATTTTATAGAGATCGGACCAAAGGTGGCGCTATAACTGTTAAAAAGCTTTAAAACCATATATTTCCCATGGTAAACTGCCTGTATTGGCTGTAAATGGTCTTTTCCGTCTATTATGTCAGTTGTTAAATGCTTGCTAAATAAAACTTGATGTCTTTTGATGCTTGTGTGCTTAAAGGCCTTAAAGGCCTTAACTGCTTGAACCCCGATAAATGCTGCTTGCAGCTTTAATTAGGGGTTCAAGCACGAAGTGCTGAAACCCTATTGTAATTGTACTGATTTTTATTATTATTATTATTATTATTATTCTTCCGCCGTAAAACGCATCGTGCAGCCCAAACCGTAAGTGCTAGAGACTTGAAACTTGGCCAGATGGTAGTACAAAAATCGAGGAGAGGTTATCAAATTATGACGCTGATTGGCCCATAGGTGGCGCTATAGCAACCAAAAGCGCGAAACTGGTCATAACTCCTAGACGATAAGTCATAGACTCAAGTGTATTATATCATTGGAAAGCTGGACGCCTGACGAACAAAACGTATATCTCCGATTTTATTTCCGTCATGATAGATTTTCCGCCATTTTGAATTTTGTCAAAAACCTACTTTTGCAAACTAGTCCCTGGTTTTTCGTCCGATCGGAACCAAACCAGAGCAGAATTGTTCTCTGAAGTCTGAAGATCAATAATTATCGAAAAAAAGTCGAAATTCCGATTCCTGGTCGCTAGGGGGTGATAAATTAAGGTTGTGGGAGGAGCCTATTTTACTAAAATGGCTGTAACTCGAGAAGTAAATGAGATATCTTCACCAAACTTGGCACACATGTTTAAGAGGTCAATCTGAGGTCACAGTAAAAAAAATTGCGTCGATTGGCCACATGGTGGCGCTATAAACAAAAAAAAAACATATAGACACCTGACCGTTTTTCCGAATGACTTGAAATTTGGTATGCAGTGTCTTGGCCCAAGGGGCCACCTATGTCTAAAAGGATATTGGCGTATCTCGAAAAACATGGCCGCCATTGGCCAATGAGGTTTGACCACCGTTAACGAAGTCCGATCGGAGCGAAACTCGGTGGGCATGTTCGGCTCAAGCCCCTAGAGGTCTGTGAGAATGTTGAAAGAAATCGGCCACTAGTTGGCGCTAACGAGTTTTATGGCTCTGTAATCACGTGGTGTTACACTGATCATCACAAAATGCATATCATCTTATAGATCTGCTCATGCTGAACAACTTTGCCTCAAGAACCATTGCTGTCAATCAAACACTTAATTAAATATTCATGAATATGTTAAAAACCTACTTTTGCGAACTAGTCCCTGGTTTTTCGCCCGATCGGAACCAGACCAGTCTAGGACAATTCTCTGGACTCTCTAGAACAATAATTATTGAAAAAAAGTTTAACTTTTGCATTTGGGTGGCTGTAATAGGGTAATTTATAAAAGGGGCGTGGCAAAATACACTAAAATGCCTATAAATCATAAATGAAAACTCAGAACTTCACAAAAATTGGTGAGCATATGTGACATAACATCATTAACAAGCATGCCAAATTTTATGGAGATCGGACCAAAGGTGGCGCTATAACTGTTAAAAAGCTTTAAAACCATATATTTCCCATGGTAAACTGCCTGTATTGGCTGTAAATGGTCTTTTCCGTCTATTATGTCAGTTGTTAAATGCTTTCTAAATAAAACTTAATGTCTTTTGATGCTTGTGTGCTTAAAGGCCTTAAAGGCGTTAACTGCTTGAACCCCGATAAATGCTGCTTGCAGCTTTAATTATTATTATTATTATTATTCTTCTGCCGTAAAACGCATCGTGCAGCCCAAACCGTAAGGGCTAGAGCATTGAAACTTTGCCAGATGGTAGTACAAAAATCGAGGAGAGGTTATCAAATTATGACCCCGATTGGCCCATAGGTGGCGCTATAGCGACCAAAAGCGCGAAACAGCTCTTAACTCCTAGACCGTAAGTCGTAGACTCAAGTGTCTTATATCATTGGAAAGCTGGACGCCTGACGAACAAAACGTATATCTCCGATTTCATTTCCGTCATGATAGATTTTCCGCCATTTTGAATTTTGTCAAAAACCTACTTTTGCAAACTAGTCCCTGATTTTTTGTCCGATCGGAACCAAACCAGTGCAGAAATGTTCTCTGGAGTCTGAAGATCAATAATTATCAAAAAAAAGTTGAAATATTTATTCATGGTCGCTAGGGGGCATAAAATGAACGTTGTGGGCTGAGCCTATTTTACTAAAATGGCTATAACTCAAAAAGTAAATCAGATAGATTAACCAAACTTGGTACACATGTGTAGGAGGTCAATCTGAGGTCACAGTAAAAAAATTGCATCGATTGGCCACATGGTGGCGCTATAAACCAAAAAAAACGTATAAACACCTGAACGTTTTTCCGAATGACTTGAAATTTGGTATGCAGTGTCTTGGCCCAAGAGGCCATGTATGCCTTAAAGGATATTGGTATATCTCGAAAAACATGGCCGCCATTGGCCAATGAGGTTTGAGCACCTATTAAACAAGGTTAACGAAGTCCAATTGTTTTATGAGTTTTATGGCTTTGTAATCACGTGGTGTTGCACACATCCACACAATATGCATATCATTTGATAGATCTGCTCATGCTGAACAACTTTGCCTTAAGAACCATTGCTGTCAATCAAACCGTTCATTAAATATTCGTGAATATGTCTAAAACCTACTTTTGCGAACTAGTCCCTGGTTTTTGGCCCGATCGGAACCAGACCAGTCTAGGACAATTCTCTGGACTCTCTAGATCAATAATTATCAAAAAAAAGTTGAACTTTTTCATTTGGATGGCTGTAATAGGGTCATTTATAAAATGGGCGTGGCAAATACATTAAAAAGCCTATAAATCCTAAATGAAAACTCAGAACTTCACAAAAATTGGTGAGCATATGTGACATAACATCATTAACAAGCATGCCCAATTTTATGGACATCGGACCAAAGGTGGCGCTATAACTGTTAAAAAGCTTTAAAACCATATATTACCTATGGTGAATTGCCTGCATTGGCTGTAAATGGTCTTTTTAATCTATTATGTCAGTGGTTACATGCTTGCTAAATAAAACTTTATAACTTTTGATGCTTTTGTGCTTAAAAACCTTAAACACCTTAATAGCTTGAACCCCGATAAATGCTGCTTGCAGCTTTAATTAGGGGTTCAAGCATGAAATGCTGAAACCCTATTGTAATTGTAAGGATTCGTAAAACGCATCGTGCAGGACAAACCGTAAGGCCTAGAGACGTGAAACCTGGCCAGATGGTAGGCCTCAATTTGGGGACAACCTATCAGAGTATGACCCCAATTGGCCCATAGGTGGCGCTACAGCAACCAAAAGTACTAAATCGCTCATAACTCTTAGACCGTTTGTCCCAGGATCAAGTGTCTCATATCGTTGGAATCCTTGGCTCAAGGCGGACAAAATGGCTATCTCCGATTTGGATGTAGGCAGGGAACATTTTCTGCTATGTCGGATTTTGTCCAAAACCTACTTTTGCGAACTAGTCCCTGGTTTTTGGCCCGATCGGAACCAAACCAGTCTAGGACAATTCTCTGGACTCTCTAGATCAATAATTATCGAAAAAAAGTTGAACTTTTGCATTCGGGTGGCTGTAACAGGGTCATTTAGAAAAGGGGCGTGGCAAAATACACTAAAAAGCCTATAAATCCCAAATGAAAACTCAGAACTTCACAAAAATTGATGAGCATATGTGTCAGAACATGGTGAGGAAGCATGCAGAGTTTCATGGAGATCGGACCATAGGTGGCGCTATAACTGGCAAAAAGCCTTCATTCTTATTAGGGGTTCAAGCATGAAATGCTGAAACCCTATTGTAATTGTAAGGATTCGTAAAACGCATCGTGCAGGACAAACCGTAAGGCCTAGAGACGTGAAACCTGGCCAGATGGTAGGCCTCAATTTGGGGACAACCTATCAGAGTATGACCCCAATTGGCCCATAGGTGGCGCTACAGCAACCAAAAGTACTAAATCGCTCATAACTCTTAGACCGTTTGTCCCAGGATCAAGTGTCTCATATCGTTGGAATCCTTGGCTCAAGGCGGACAAAATGGCTATCTCCGATTTGGATGTAGGCAGGGAACATTTTCTGCTATGTCGGATTTTGTCCAAAACCTACTTTTGCGAACTAGTCCCTGGTTTTTGGCCCGATCGGAACCAAACCAGTCTAGGACAATTCTCTGGACTCTCTAGATCAATAATTATCGAAAAAAAGTTGAACTTTTGCATTCGGGTGGCTGTAACAGGGTCATTTAGAAAAGGGGCGTGGCAAAATACACTAAAAAGCCTATAAATCCCAAATGAAAACTCAGAACTTCACAAAAATTGATGAGCATATGTGTCAGAACATGGTGAGGAAGCATGCAGAGTTTCATGGAGATCGGACCATAGGTGGCGCTATAACTGGCAAAAAGCCTTCATTCTTATTAGGGGTTCAAGCATGAAATGCTGAAACCCTATTGTAATTGTAAGGATTCGTAAAACGCATCGTGCAGGACAAACCGTAAGGCCTAGAGACGTGAAACCTGGCCAGATGGTAGGCCTCAATTTGGGGACAACCTATCAGAGTATGACCCCAATTGGCCCATAGGTGGCGCTACAGCAACCAAAAGTACTAAATCGCTCATAACTCTTAGACCGTTTGTCCCAGGATCAAGTGTCTCATATCGTTGGAATCCTTGGCTCAAGGCGGACAAAATGGCTATCTCCGATTTGGATGTAGGCAGGGAACATTTTCTGCTATGTCGGATTTTGTCCAAAACCTACTTTTGCGAACTAGTCCCTGGTTTTTGGCCCGATCGGAACCAAACCAGTCTAGGACAATTCTCTGGACTCTCTAGATCAATAATTATCGAAAAAAAGTTGAACTTTTGCATTCGGGTGGCTGTAACAGGGTCATTTAGAAAAGGGGCGTGGCAAAATACACTAAAAAGCCTATAAATCCCAAATGAAAACTCAGAACTTCACAAAAATTGATGAGCATATGTGTCAGAACATGGTGAGGAAGCATGCAGAGTTTCATGGAGATCGGACCATAGGTGGCGCTATAACTGGCAAAAAGCCTTCATTCTTATTAGGGGTTCAAGCATGAAATGCTGAAACCCTATTGTAATTGTAAGGATTCGTAAAACGCATCGTGCAGGACAAACCGTAAGGCCTAGAGACGTGAAACCTGGCCAGATGGTAGGCCTCAATTTGGGGACAACCTATCAGAGTATGACCCCAATTGGCCCATAGGTGGCGCTACAGCAACCAAAAGTACTAAATCGCTCATAACTCTTAGACCGTTTGTCCCAGGATCAAGTGTCTCATATCGTTGGAATCCTTGGCTCAAGGCGGACAAAATGGCTATCTCCGATTTGGATGTAGGCAGGGAACATTTTCTGCTATGTCGGATTTTGTCCAAAACCTACTTTTGCGAACTAGTCCCTGGTTTTTGGCCCGATCGGAACCAAACCAGTCTAGGACAATTCTCTGGACTCTCTAGATCAATAATTATCGAAAAAAAGTTGAACTTTTGCATTCGGGTGGCTGTAACAGGGTCATTTAGAAAAGGGGCGTGGCAAAATACACTAAAAAGCCTATAAATCCCAAATGAAAACTCAGAACTTCACAAAAATTGATGAGCATATGTGTCAGAACATGGTGAGGAAGCATGCAGAGTTTCATGGAGATCGGACCATAGGTGGCGCTATAACTGGCAAAAAGCCTTCATTCTTATTAGGGGTTCAAGCATGAAATGCTGAAACCCTATTGTAATTGTAAGGATTCGTAAAACGCATCGTGCAGGACAAACCGTAAGGCCTAGAGACGTGAAACCTGGCCAGATGGTAGGCCTCAATTTGGGGACAACCTATCAGAGTATGACCCCAATTGGCCCATAGGTGGCGCTACAGCAACCAAAAGTACTAAATCGCTCATAACTCTTAGACCGTTTGTCCCAGGATCAAGTGTCTCATATCGTTGGAATCCTTGGCTCAAGGCGGACAAAATGGCTATCTCCGATTTGGATGTAGGCAGGGAACATTTTCTGCTATGTCGGATTTTGTCCAAAACCTACTTTTGCGAACTAGTCCCTGGTTTTTGGCCCGATCGGAACCAAACCAGTCTAGGACATTTCTCTGGACTCTCTAGATCAATAATTATCGAAAAAAAGTTGAACTTTTGCATTCGGGTGGCTGTAACAGGGTCATTTAGAAAAGGGGCGTGGCAAAATACACTAAAAAGCCTATAAATCCCAAATGAAAACTCAGAACTTCACAAAAATTGATGAGCATATGTGTCAGAACATGGTGAGGAAGCATGCAGAGTTTCATGGAGATCGGACCATAGGTGGCGCTATAACTGGCAAAAAGCCTTCATTCTTATTAGGGGTTCAAGCATGAAATGCTGAAACCCTATTGTAATTGTAAGGATTCGTAAAACGCATCGTGCAGGACAAACCGTAAGGCCTAGAGACGTGAAACCTGGCCAGATGGTAGGCCTCAATTTGGGGACAACCTATCAGAGTATGACCCCAATTGGCCCATAGGTGGCGCTACAGCAACCAAAAGTACTAAATCGCTCATAACTCTTAGACCGTTTGTCCCAGGATCAAGTGTCTCATATCGTTGGAATCCTTGGCTCAAGGCGGACAAAATGGCTATCTCCGATTTGGATGTAGGCAGGGAACATTTTCTGCTATGTCGGATTTTGTCCAAAACCTACTTTTGCGAACTAGTCCCTGGTTTTTGGCCCGATCGGAACCAAACCAGTCTAGGACAATTCTCTGGACTCTCTAGATCAATAATTATCGAAAAAAAGTTGAACTTTTGCATTCGGGTGGCTGTAACAGGGTCATTTAGAAAAGGGGCGTGGCAAAATACACTAAAAAGCCTATAAATCCCAAATGAAAACTCAGAACTTCACAAAAATTGATGAGCATATGTGTCAGAACATGGTGAGGAAGCATGCAGAGTTTCATGGAGATCGGACCATAGGTGGCGCTATAACTGGCAAAAAGCCTTCATTCTTATTAGGGGTTCAAGCATGAAATGCTGAAACCCTATTGTAATTGTAAGGATTCGTAAAACGCATCGTGCAGGACAAACCGTAAGGCCTAGAGACGTGAAACCTGGCCAGATGGTAGGCCTCAATTTGGGGACAACCTATCAGAGTATGACCCCAATTGGCCCATAGGTGGCGCTACAGCAACCAAAAGTACTAAATCGCTCATAACTCTTAGACCGTTTGTCCCAGGATCAAGTGTCTCATATCGTTGGAATCCTTGGCTCAAGGCGGACAAAATGGCTATCTCCGATTTGGATGTAGGCAGGGAACATTTTCTGCTATGTCGGATTTTGTCCAAAACCTACTTTTGCGAACTAGTCCCTGGTTTTTGGCCCGATCGGAACCAAACCAGTCTAGGACAATTCTCTGGACTCTCTAGATCAATAATTATCGAAAAAAAGTTGAACTTTTGCATTCGGGTGGCTGTAACAGGGTCATTTAGAAAAGGGGCGTGGCAAAATACACTAAAAAGCCTATAAATCCCAAATGAAAACTCAGAACTTCACAAAAATTGATGAGCATATGTGTCAGAACATGGTGAGGAAGCATGCAGAGTTTCATGGAGATCGGACCATAGGTGGCGCTATAACTGGCAAAAAGCCTTCATTCTTATTAGGGGTTCAAGCATGAAATGCTGAAACCCTATTGTAATTGTAAGGATTCGTAAAACGCATCGTGCAGGACAAACCGTAAGGCCTAGAGACGTGAAACCTGGCCAGATGGTAGGCCTCAATTTGGGGACAACCTATCAGAGTATGACCCCAATTGGCCCATAGGTGGCGCTACAGCAACCAAAAGTACTAAATCGCTCATAACTCTTAGACCGTTTGTCCCAGGATCAAGTGTCTCATATCGTTGGAATCCTTGGCTCAAGGCGGACAAAATGGCTATCTCCGATTTGGATGTAGGCAGGGAACATTTTCTGCTATGTCGGATTTTGTCCAAAACCTACTTTTGCGAACTAGTCCCTGGTTTTTGGCCCGATCGGAACCAAACCAGTCTAGGACAATTCTCTGGACTCTCTAGATCAATAATTATCGAAAAAAAGTTGAACTTTTGCATTCGGGTGGCTGTAACAGGGTCATTTAGAAAAGGGGCGTGGCAAAATACACTAAAAAGCCTATAAATCCCAAATGAAAACTCAGAACTTCACAAAAATTGATGAGCATATGTGTCAGAACATGGTGAGGAAGCATGCAGAGTTTCATGGAGATCGGACCATAGGTGGCGCTATAACTGGCAAAAAGCCTTCATTCTTATTAGGGGTTCAAGCATGAAATGCTGAAACCCTATTGTAATTGTAAGGATTCGTAAAACGCATCGTGCAGGACAAACCGTAAGGCCTAGAGACGTGAAACCTGGCCAGATGGTAGGCCTCAATTTGGGGACAACCTATCAGAGTATGACCCCAATTGGCCCATAGGTGGCGCTACAGCAACCAAAAGTACTAAATCGCTCATAACTCTTAGACCGTTTGTCCCAGGATCAAGTGTCTCATATCGTTGGAATCCTTGGCTCAAGGCGGACAAAATGGCTATCTCCGATTTGGATGTAGGCAGGGAACATTTTCTGCTATGTCGGATTTTGTCCAAAACCTACTTTTGCGAACTAGTCCCTGGTTTTTGGCCCGATCGGAACCAAACCAGTCTAGGACAATTCTCTGGACTCTCTAGATCAATAATTATCGAAAAAAAGTTGAACTTTTGCATTCGGGTGGCTGTAACAGGGTCATTTAGAAAAGGGGCGTGGCAAAATACACTAAAAAGCCTATAAATCCCAAATGAAAACTCAGAACTTCACAAAAATTGATGAGCATATGTGTCAGAACATGGTGAGGAAGCATGCAGAGTTTCATGGAGATCGGACCATAGGTGGCGCTATAACTGGCAAAAAGCCTTCATTCTTATTAGGGGTTCAAGCATGAAATGCTGAAACCCTATTGTAATTGTAAGGATTCGTAAAACGCATCGTGCAGGACAAACCGTAAGGCCTAGAGACGTGAAACCTGGCCAGATGGTAGGCCTCAATTTGGGGACAACCTATCAGAGTATGACCCCAATTGGCCCATAGGTGGCGCTACAGCAACCAAAAGTACTAAATCGCTCATAACTCTTAGACCGTTTGTCCCAGGATCAAGTGTCTCATATCGTTGGAATCCTTGGCTCAAGGCGGACAAAATGGCTATCTCCGATTTGGATGTAGGCAGGGAACATTTTCTGCTATGTCGGATTTTGTCCAAAACCTACTTTTGCGAACTAGTCCCTGGTTTTTGGCCCGATCGGAACCAAACCAGTCTAGGACAATTCTCTGGACTCTCTAGATCAATAATTATCGAAAAAAAGTTGAACTTTTGCATTCGGGTGGCTGTAACAGGGTCATTTAGAAAAGGGGCGTGGCAAAATACACTAAAAAGCCTATAAATCCCAAATGAAAACTCAGAACTTCACAAAAATTGATGAGCATATGTGTCAGAACATGGTGAGGAAGCATGCAGAGTTTCATGGAGATCGGACCATAGGTGGCGCTATAACTGGCAAAAAGCCTTCATTCTTATTAGGGGTTCAAGCATGAAATGCTGAAACCCTATTGTAATTGTAAGGATTCGTAAAACGCATCGTGCAGGACAAACCGTAAGGCCTAGAGACGTGAAACCTGGCCAGATGGTAGGCCTCAATTTGGGGACAACCTATCAGAGTATGACCCCAATTGGCCCATAGGTGGCGCTACAGCAACCAAAAGTACTAAATCGCTCATAACTCTTAGACCGTTTGTCCCAGGATCAAGTGTCTCATATCGTTGGAATCCTTGGCTCAAGGCGGACAAAATGGCTATCTCCGATTTGGATGTAGGCAGGGAACATTTTCTGCTATGTCGGATTTTGTCCAAAACCTACTTTTGCGAACTAGTCCCTGGTTTTTGGCCCGATCGGAACCAAACCAGTCTAGGACAATTCTCTGGACTCTCTAGATCAATAATTATCGAAAAAAAGTTGAACTTTTGCATTCGGGTGGCTGTAACAGGGTCATTTAGAAAAGGGGCGTGGCAAAATACACTAAAAAGCCTATAAATCCCAAATGAAAACTCAGAACTTCACAAAAATTGATGAGCATATGTGTCAGAACATGGTGAGGAAGCATGCAGAGTTTCATGGAGATCGGACCATAGGTGGCGCTATAACTGGCAAAAAGCCTTCATTCTTATTAGGGGTTCAAGCATGAAATGCTGAAACCCTATTGTAATTGTAAGGATTCGTAAAACGCATCGTGCAGGACAAACCGTAAGGCCTAGAGACGTGAAACCTGGCCAGATGGTAGGCCTCAATTTGGGGACAACCTATCAGAGTATGACCCCAATTGGCCCATAGGTGGCGCTACAGCAACCAAAAGTACTAAATCGCTCATAACTCTTAGACCGTTTGTCCCAGGATCAAGTGTCTCATATCGTTGGAATCCTTGGCTCAAGGCGGACAAAATGGCTATCTCCGATTTGGATGTAGGCAGGGAACATTTTCTGCTATGTCGGATTTTGTCCAAAACCTACTTTTGCGAACTAGTCCCTGGTTTTTGGCCCGATCGGAACCAAACCAGTCTAGGACAATTCTCTGGACTCTCTAGATCAATAATTATCGAAAAAAAGTTGAACTTTTGCATTCGGGTGGCTGTAACAGGGTCATTTAGAAAAGGGGCGTGGCAAAATACACTAAAAAGCCTATAAATCCCAAATGAAAACTCAGAACTTCACAAAAATTGATGAGCATATGTGTCAGAACATGGTGAGGAAGCATGCAGAGTTTCATGGAGATCGGACCATAGGTGGCGCTATAACTGGCAAAAAGCCTTCATTCTTATTAGGGGTTCAAGCATGAAATGCTGAAACCCTATTGTAATTGTAAGGATTCGTAAAACGCATCGTGCAGGACAAACCGTAAGGCCTAGAGACGTGAAACCTGGCCAGATGGTAGGCCTCAATTTGGGGACAACCTATCAGAGTATGACCCCAATTGGCCCATAGGTGGCGCTACAGCAACCAAAAGTACTAAATCGCTCATAACTCTTAGACCGTTTGTCCCAGGATCAAGTGTCTCATATCGTTGGAATCCTTGGCTCAAGGCGGACAAAATGGCTATCTCCGATTTGGATGTAGGCAGGGAACATTTTCTGCTATGTCGGATTTTGTCCAAAACCTACTTTTGCGAACTAGTCCCTGGTTTTTGGCCCGATCGGAACCAAACCAGTCTAGGACAATTCTCTGGACTCTCTAGATCAATAATTATCGAAAAAAAGTTGAACTTTTGCATTCGGGTGGCTGTAACAGGGTCATTTAGAAAAGGGGCGTGGCAAAATACACTAAAAAGCCTATAAATCCCAAATGAAAACTCAGAACTTCACAAAAATTGATGAGCATATGTGTCAGAACATGGTGAGGAAGCATGCAGAGTTTCATGGAGATCGGACCATAGGTGGCGCTATAACTGGCAAAAAGCCTTCATTCTTATTAGGGGTTCAAGCATGAAATGCTGAAACCCTATTGTAATTGTAAGGATTCGTAAAACGCATCGTGCAGGACAAACCGTAAGGCCTAGAGACGTGAAACCTGGCCAGATGGTAGGCCTCAATTTGGGGACAACCTATCAGAGTATGACCCCAATTGGCCCATAGGTGGCGCTACAGCAACCAAAAGTACTAAATCGCTCATAACTCTTAGACCGTTTGTCCCAGGATCAAGTGTCTCATATCGTTGGAATCCTTGGCTCAAGGCGGACAAAATGGCTATCTCCGATTTGGATGTAGGCAGGGAACATTTTCTGCTATGTCGGATTTTGTCCAAAACCTACTTTTGCGAACTAGTCCCTGGTTTTTGGCCCGATCGGAACCAAACCAGTCTAGGACATTTCTCTGGACTCTCTAGATCAATAATTATCGAAAAAAAGTTGAACTTTTGCATTCGGGTGGCTGTAACAGGGTCATTTAGAAAAGGGGCGTGGCAAAATACACTAAAAAGCCTATAAATCCCAAATGAAAACTCAGAACTTCACAAAAATTGATGAGCATATGTGTCAGAACATGGTGAGGAAGCATGCAGAGTTTCATGGAGATCGGACCATAGGTGGCGCTATAACTGGCAAAAAGCCTTCATTCTTATTAGGGGTTCAAGCATGAAATGCTGAAACCCTATTGTAATTGTAAGGATTCGTAAAACGCATCGTGCAGGACAAACCGTAAGGCCTAGAGACGTGAAACCTGGCCAGATGGTAGGCCTCAATTTGGGGACAACCTATCAGAGTATGACCCCAATTGGCCCATAGGTGGCGCTACAGCAACCAAAAGTACTAAATCGCTCATAACTCTTAGACCGTTTGTCCCAGGATCAAGTGTCTCATATCGTTGGAATCCTTGGCTCAAGGCGGACAAAATGGCTATCTCCGATTTGGATGTAGGCAGGGAACATTTTCTGCTATGTCGGATTTTGTCCAAAACCTACTTTTGCGAACTAGTCCCTGGTTTTTGGCCCGATCGGAACCAAACCAGTCTAGGACAATTCTCTGGACTCTCTAGATCAATAATTATCGAAAAAAAGTTGAACTTTTGCATTCGGGTGGCTGTAACAGGGTCATTTAGAAAAGGGGCGTGGCAAAATACACTAAAAAGCCTATAAATCCCAAATGAAAACTCAGAACTTCACAAAAATTGATGAGCATATGTGTCAGAACATGGTGAGGAAGCATGCAGAGTTTCATGGAGATCGGACCATAGGTGGCGCTATAACTGGCAAAAAGCCTTCATTCTTATTAGGGGTTCAAGCATGAAATGCTGAAACCCTATTGTAATTGTAAGGATTCGTAAAACGCATCGTGCAGGACAAACCGTAAGGCCTAGAGACGTGAAACCTGGCCAGATGGTAGGCCTCAATTTGGGGACAACCTATCAGAGTATGACCCCAATTGGCCCATAGGTGGCGCTACAGCAACCAAAAGTACTAAATCGCTCATAACTCTTAGACCGTTTGTCCCAGGATCAAGTGTCTCATATCGTTGGAATCCTTGGCTCAAGGCGGACAAAATGGCTATCTCCGATTTGGATGTAGGCAGGGAACATTTTCTGCTATGTCGGATTTTGTCCAAAACCTACTTTTGCGAACTAGTCCCTGGTTTTTGGCCCGATCGGAACCAAACCAGTCTAGGACAATTCTCTGGACTCTCTAGATCAATAATTATCGAAAAAAAGTTGAACTTTTGCATTCGGGTGGCTGTAACAGGGTCATTTAGAAAAGGGGCGTGGCAAAATACACTAAAAAGCCTATAAATCCCAAATGAAAACTCAGAACTTCACAAAAATTGATGAGCATATGTGTCAGAACATGGTGAGGAAGCATGCAGAGTTTCATGGAGATCGGACCATAGGTGGCGCTATAACTGGCAAAAAGCCTTCATTCTTATTAGGGGTTCAAGCATGAAATGCTGAAACCCTATTGTAATTGTAAGGATTCGTAAAACGCATCGTGCAGGACAAACCGTAAGGCCTAGAGACGTGAAACCTGGCCAGATGGTAGGCCTCAATTTGGGGACAACCTATCAGAGTATGACCCCAATTGGCCCATAGGTGGCGCTACAGCAACCAAAAGTACTAAATCGCTCATAACTCTTAGACCGTTTGTCCCAGGATCAAGTGTCTCATATCGTTGGAATCCTTGGCTCAAGGCGGACAAAATGGCTATCTCCGATTTGGATGTAGGCAGGGAACATTTTCTGCTATGTCGGATTTTGTCCAAAACCTACTTTTGCGAACTAGTCCCTGGTTTTTGGCCCGATCGGAACCAAACCAGTCTAGGACAATTCTCTGGACTCTCTAGATCAATAATTATCGAAAAAAAGTTGAACTTTTGCATTCGGGTGGCTGTAACAGGGTCATTTAGAAAAGGGGCGTGGCAAAATACACTAAAAAGCCTATAAATCCCAAATGAAAACTCAGAACTTCACAAAAATTGATGAGCATATGTGTCAGAACATGGTGAGGAAGCATGCAGAGTTTCATGGAGATCGGACCATAGGTGGCGCTATAACTGGCAAAAAGCCTTCATTCTTATTAGGGGTTCAAGCATGAAATGCTGAAACCCTATTGTAATTGTAAGGATTCGTAAAACGCATCGTGCAGGACAAACCGTAAGGCCTAGAGACGTGAAACCTGGCCAGATGGTAGGCCTCAATTTGGGGACAACCTATCAGAGTATGACCCCAATTGGCCCATAGGTGGCGCTACAGCAACCAAAAGTACTAAATCGCTCATAACTCTTAGACCGTTTGTCCCAGGATCAAGTGTCTCATATCGTTGGAATCCTTGGCTCAAGGCGGACAAAATGGCTATCTCCGATTTGGATGTAGGCAGGGAACATTTTCTGCTATGTCGGATTTTGTCCAAAACCTACTTTTGCGAACTAGTCCCTGGTTTTTGGCCCGATCGGAACCAAACCAGTCTAGGACAATTCTCTGGACTCTCTAGATCAATAATTATCGAAAAAAAGTTGAACTTTTGCATTCGGGTGGCTGTAACAGGGTCATTTAGAAAAGGGGCGTGGCAAAATACACTAAAAAGCCTATAAATCCCAAATGAAAACTCAGAACTTCACAAAAATTGATGAGCATATGTGTCAGAACATGGTGAGGAAGCATGCAGAGTTTCATGGAGATCGGACCATAGGTGGCGCTATAACTGGCAAAAAGCCTTCATTCTTATTAGGGGTTCAAGCATGAAATGCTGAAACCCTATTGTAATTGTAAGGATTCGTAAAACGCATCGTGCAGGACAAACCGTAAGGCCTAGAGACGTGAAACCTGGCCAGATGGTAGGCCTCAATTTGGGGACAACCTATCAGAGTATGACCCCAATTGGCCCATAGGTGGCGCTACAGCAACCAAAAGTACTAAATCGCTCATAACTCTTAGACCGTTTGTCCCAGGATCAAGTGTCTCATATCGTTGGAATCCTTGGCTCAAGGCGGACAAAATGGCTATCTCCGATTTGGATGTAGGCAGGGAACATTTTCTGCTATGTCGGATTTTGTCCAAAACCTACTTTTGCGAACTAGTCCCTGGTTTTTGGCCCGATCGGAACCAAACCAGTCTAGGACAATTCTCTGGACTCTCTAGATCAATAATTATCGAAAAAAAGTTGAACTTTTGCATTCGGGTGGCTGTAACAGGGTCATTTAGAAAAGGGGCGTGGCAAAATACACTAAAAAGCCTATAAATCCCAAATGAAAACTCAGAACTTCACAAAAATTGATGAGCATATGTGTCAGAACATGGTGAGGAAGCATGCAGAGTTTCATGGAGATCGGACCATAGGTGGCGCTATAACTGGCAAAAAGCCTTCATTCTTATTAGGGGTTCAAGCATGAAATGCTGAAACCCTATTGTAATTGTAAGGATTCGTAAAACGCATCGTGCAGGACAAACCGTAAGGCCTAGAGACGTGAAACCTGGCCAGATGGTAGGCCTCAATTTGGGGACAACCTATCAGAGTATGACCCCAATTGGCCCATAGGTGGCGCTACAGCAACCAAAAGTACTAAATCGCTCATAACTCTTAGACCGTTTGTCCCAGGATCAAGTGTCTCATATCGTTGGAATCCTTGGCTCAAGGCGGACAAAATGGCTATCTCCGATTTGGATGTAGGCAGGGAACATTTTCTGCTATGTCGGATTTTGTCCAAAACCTACTTTTGCGAACTAGTCCCTGGTTTTTGGCCCGATCGGAACCAAACCAGTCTAGGACAATTCTCTGGACTCTCTAGATCAATAATTATCGAAAAAAAGTTGAACTTTTGCATTCGGGTGGCTGTAACAGGGTCATTTAGAAAAGGGGCGTGGCAAAATACACTAAAAAGCCTATAAATCCCAAATGAAAACTCAGAACTTCACAAAAATTGATGAGCATATGTGTCAGAACATGGTGAGGAAGCATGCAGAGTTTCATGGAGATCGGACCATAGGTGGCGCTATAACTGGCAAAAAGCCTTCATTCTTATTAGGGGTTCAAGCATGAAATGCTGAAACCCTATTGTAATTGTAAGGATTCGTAAAACGCATCGTGCAGGACAAACCGTAAGGCCTAGAGACGTGAAACCTGGCCAGATGGTAGGCCTCAATTTGGGGACAACCTATCAGAGTATGACCCCAATTGGCCCATAGGTGGCGCTACAGCAACCAAAAGTACTAAATCGCTCATAACTCTTAGACCGTTTGTCCCAGGATCAAGTGTCTCATATCGTTGGAATCCTTGGCTCAAGGCGGACAAAATGGCTATCTCCGATTTGGATGTAGGCAGGGAACATTTTCTGCTATGTCGGATTTTGTCCAAAACCTACTTTTGCGAACTAGTCCCTGGTTTTTGGCCCGATCGGAACCAAACCAGTCTAGGACAATTCTCTGGACTCTCTAGATCAATAATTATCGAAAAAAAGTTGAACTTTTGCATTCGGGTGGCTGTAACAGGGTCATTTAGAAAAGGGGCGTGGCAAAATACACTAAAAAGCCTATAAATCCCAAATGAAAACTCAGAACTTCACAAAAATTGATGAGCATATGTGTCAGAACATGGTGAGGAAGCATGCAGAGTTTCATGGAGATCGGACCATAGGTGGCGCTATAACTGGCAAAAAGCCTTCATTCTTATTAGGGGTTCAAGCATGAAATGCTGAAACCCTATTGTAATTGTAAGGATTCGTAAAACGCATCGTGCAGGACAAACCGTAAGGCCTAGAGACGTGAAACCTGGCCAGATGGTAGGCCTCAATTTGGGGACAACCTATCAGAGTATGACCCCAATTGGCCCATAGGTGGCGCTACAGCAACCAAAAGTACTAAATCGCTCATAACTCTTAGACCGTTTGTCCCAGGATCAAGTGTCTCATATCGTTGGAATCCTTGGCTCAAGGCGGACAAAATGGCTATCTCCGATTTGGATGTAGGCAGGGAACATTTTCTGCTATGTCGGATTTTGTCCAAAACCTACTTTTGCGAACTAGTCCCTGGTTTTTGGCCCGATCGGAACCAAACCAGTCTAGGACAATTCTCTGGACTCTCTAGATCAATAATTATCGAAAAAAAGTTGAACTTTTGCATTCGGGTGGCTGTAACAGGGTCATTTAGAAAAGGGGCGTGGCAAAATACACTAAAAAGCCTATAAATCCCAAATGAAAACTCAGAACTTCACAAAAATTGATGAGCATATGTGTCAGAACATGGTGAGGAAGCATGCAGAGTTTCATGGAGATCGGACCATAGGTGGCGCTATAACTGGCAAAAAGCCTTCATTCTTATTAGGGGTTCAAGCATGAAATGCTGAAACCCTATTGTAATTGTAAGGATTCGTAAAACGCATCGTGCAGGACAAACCGTAAGGCCTAGAGACGTGAAACCTGGCCAGATGGTAGGCCTCAATTTGGGGACAACCTATCAGAGTATGACCCCAATTGGCCCATAGGTGGCGCTACAGCAACCAAAAGTACTAAATCGCTCATAACTCTTAGACCGTTTGTCCCAGGATCAAGTGTCTCATATCGTTGGAATCCTTGGCTCAAGGCGGACAAAATGGCTATCTCCGATTTGGATGTAGGCAGGGAACATTTTCTGCTATGTCGGATTTTGTCCAAAACCTACTTTTGCGAACTAGTCCCTGGTTTTTGGCCCGATCGGAACCAAACCAGTCTAGGACAATTCTCTGGACTCTCTAGATCAATAATTATCGAAAAAAAGTTGAACTTTTGCATTCGGGTGGCTGTAACAGGGTCATTTAGAAAAGGGGCGTGGCAAAATACACTAAAAAGCCTATAAATCCCAAATGAAAACTCAGAACTTCACAAAAATTGATGAGCATATGTGTCAGAACATGGTGAGGAAGCATGCAGAGTTTCATGGAGATCGGACCATAGGTGGCGCTATAACTGGCAAAAAGCCTTCATTCTTATTAGGGGTTCAAGCATGAAATGCTGAAACCCTATTGTAATTGTAAGGATTCGTAAAACGCATCGTGCAGGACAAACCGTAAGGCCTAGAGACGTGAAACCTGGCCAGATGGTAGGCCTCAATTTGGGGACAACCTATCAGAGTATGACCCCAATTGGCCCATAGGTGGCGCTACAGCAACCAAAAGTACTAAATCGCTCATAACTCTTAGACCGTTTGTCCCAGGATCAAGTGTCTCATATCGTTGGAATCCTTGGCTCAAGGCGGACAAAATGGCTATCTCCGATTTGGATGTAGGCAGGGAACATTTTCTGCTATGTCGGATTTTGTCCAAAACCTACTTTTGCGAACTAGTCCCTGGTTTTTGGCCCGATCGGAACCAAACCAGTCTAGGACAATTCTCTGGACTCTCTAGATCAATAATTATCGAAAAAAAGTTGAACTTTTGCATTCGGGTGGCTGTAACAGGGTCATTTAGAAAAGGGGCGTGGCAAAATACACTAAAAAGCCTATAAATCCCAAATGAAAACTCAGAACTTCACAAAAATTGATGAGCATATGTGTCAGAACATGGTGAGGAAGCATGCAGAGTTTCATGGAGATCGGACCATAGGTGGCGCTATAACTGGCAAAAAGCCTTCATTCTTATTAGGGGTTCAAGCATGAAATGCTGAAACCCTATTGTAATTGTAAGGATTCGTAAAACGCATCGTGCAGGACAAACCGTAAGGCCTAGAGACGTGAAACCTGGCCAGATGGTAGGCCTCAATTTGGGGACAACCTATCAGAGTATGACCCCAATTGGCCCATAGGTGGCGCTACAGCAACCAAAAGTACTAAATCGCTCATAACTCTTAGACCGTTTGTCCCAGGATCAAGTGTCTCATATCGTTGGAATCCTTGGCTCAAGGCGGACAAAATGGCTATCTCCGATTTGGATGTAGGCAGGGAACATTTTCTGCTATGTCGGATTTTGTCCAAAACCTACTTTTGCGAACTAGTCCCTGGTTTTTGGCCCGATCGGAACCAAACCAGTCTAGGACAATTCTCTGGACTCTCTAGATCAATAATTATCGAAAAAAAGTTGAACTTTTGCATTCGGGTGGCTGTAACAGGGTCATTTAGAAAAGGGGCGTGGCAAAATACACTAAAAAGCCTATAAATCCCAAATGAAAACTCAGAACTTCACAAAAATTGATGAGCATATGTGTCAGAACATGGTGAGGAAGCATGCAGAGTTTCATGGAGATCGGACCATAGGTGGCGCTATAACTGGCAAAAAGCCTTCATTCTTATTAGGGGTTCAAGCATGAAATGCTGAAACCCTATTGTAATTGTAAGGATTCGTAAAACGCATCGTGCAGGACAAACCGTAAGGCCTAGAGACGTGAAACCTGGCCAGATGGTAGGCCTCAATTTGGGGACAACCTATCAGAGTATGACCCCAATTGGCCCATAGGTGGCGCTACAGCAACCAAAAGTACTAAATCGCTCATAACTCTTAGACCGTTTGTCCCAGGATCAAGTGTCTCATATCGTTGGAATCCTTGGCTCAAGGCGGACAAAATGGCTATCTCCGATTTGGATGTAGGCAGGGAACATTTTCTGCTATGTCGGATTTTGTCCAAAACCTACTTTTGCGAACTAGTCCCTGGTTTTTGGCCCGATCGGAACCAAACCAGTCTAGGACATTTCTCTGGACTCTCTAGATCAATAATTATCGAAAAAAAGTTGAACTTTTGCATTCGGGTGGCTGTAACAGGGTCATTTAGAAAAGGGGCGTGGCAAAATACACTAAAAAGCCTATAAATCCCAAATGAAAACTCAGAACTTCACAAAAATTGATGAGCATATGTGTCAGAACATGGTGAGGAAGCATGCAGAGTTTCATGGAGATCGGACCATAGGTGGCGCTATAACTGGCAAAAAGCCTTCATTCTTATTAGGGGTTCAAGCATGAAATGCTGAAACCCTATTGTAATTGTAAGGATTCGTAAAACGCATCGTGCAGGACAAACCGTAAGGCCTAGAGACGTGAAACCTGGCCAGATGGTAGGCCTCAATTTGGGGACAACCTATCAGAGTATGACCCCAATTGGCCCATAGGTGGCGCTACAGCAACCAAAAGTACTAAATCGCTCATAACTCTTAGACCGTTTGTCCCAGGATCAAGTGTCTCATATCGTTGGAATCCTTGGCTCAAGGCGGACAAAATGGCTATCTCCGATTTGGATGTAGGCAGGGAACATTTTCTGCTATGTCGGATTTTGTCCAAAACCTACTTTTGCGAACTAGTCCCTGGTTTTTGGCCCGATCGGAACCAAACCAGTCTAGGACAATTCTCTGGACTCTCTAGATCAATAATTATCGAAAAAAAGTTGAACTTTTGCATTCGGGTGGCTGTAACAGGGTCATTTAGAAAAGGGGCGTGGCAAAATACACTAAAAAGCCTATAAATCCCAAATGAAAACTCAGAACTTCACAAAAATTGATGAGCATATGTGTCAGAACATGGTGAGGAAGCATGCAGAGTTTCATGGAGATCGGACCATAGGTGGCGCTATAACTGGCAAAAAGCCTTCATTCTTATTAGGGGTTCAAGCATGAAATGCTGAAACCCTATTGTAATTGTAAGGATTCGTAAAACGCATCGTGCAGGACAAACCGTAAGGCCTAGAGACGTGAAACCTGGCCAGATGGTAGGCCTCAATTTGGGGACAACCTATCAGAGTATGACCCCAATTGGCCCATAGGTGGCGCTACAGCAACCAAAAGTACTAAATCGCTCATAACTCTTAGACCGTTTGTCCCAGGATCAAGTGTCTCATATCGTTGGAATCCTTGGCTCAAGGCGGACAAAATGGCTATCTCCGATTTGGATGTAGGCAGGGAACATTTTCTGCTATGTCGGATTTTGTCCAAAACCTACTTTTGCGAACTAGTCCCTGGTTTTTGGCCCGATCGGAACCAAACCAGTCTAGGACAATTCTCTGGACTCTCTAGATCAATAATTATCGAAAAAAAGTTGAACTTTTGCATTCGGGTGGCTGTAACAGGGTCATTTAGAAAAGGGGCGTGGCAAAATACACTAAAAAGCCTATAAATCCCAAATGAAAACTCAGAACTTCACAAAAATTGATGAGCATATGTGTCAGAACATGGTGAGGAAGCATGCAGAGTTTCATGGAGATCGGACCATAGGTGGCGCTATAACTGGCAAAAAGCCTTCATTCTTATTAGGGGTTCAAGCATGAAATGCTGAAACCCTATTGTAATTGTAAGGATTCGTAAAACGCATCGTGCAGGACAAACCGTAAGGCCTAGAGACGTGAAACCTGGCCAGATGGTAGGCCTCAATTTGGGGACAACCTATCAGAGTATGACCCCAATTGGCCCATAGGTGGCGCTACAGCAACCAAAAGTACTAAATCGCTCATAACTCTTAGACCGTTTGTCCCAGGATCAAGTGTCTCATATCGTTGGAATCCTTGGCTCAAGGCGGACAAAATGGCTATCTCCGATTTGGATGTAGGCAGGGAACATTTTCTGCTATGTCGGATTTTGTCCAAAACCTACTTTTGCGAACTAGTCCCTGGTTTTTGGCCCGATCGGAACCAAACCAGTCTAGGACAATTCTCTGGACTCTCTAGATCAATAATTATCGAAAAAAAGTTGAACTTTTGCATTCGGGTGGCTGTAACAGGGTCATTTAGAAAAGGGGCGTGGCAAAATACACTAAAAAGCCTATAAATCCCAAATGAAAACTCAGAACTTCACAAAAATTGATGAGCATATGTGTCAGAACATGGTGAGGAAGCATGCAGAGTTTCATGGAGATCGGACCATAGGTGGCGCTATAACTGGCAAAAAGCCTTCATTCTTATTAGGGGTTCAAGCATGAAATGCTGAAACCCTATTGTAATTGTAAGGATTCGTAAAACGCATCGTGCAGGACAAACCGTAAGGCCTAGAGACGTGAAACCTGGCCAGATGGTAGGCCTCAATTTGGGGACAACCTATCAGAGTATGACCCCAATTGGCCCATAGGTGGCGCTACAGCAACCAAAAGTACTAAATCGCTCATAACTCTTAGACCGTTTGTCCCAGGATCAAGTGTCTCATATCGTTGGAATCCTTGGCTCAAGGCGGACAAAATGGCTATCTCCGATTTGGATGTAGGCAGGGAACATTTTCTGCTATGTCGGATTTTGTCCAAAACCTACTTTTGCGAACTAGTCCCTGGTTTTTGGCCCGATCGGAACCAAACCAGTCTAGGACAATTCTCTGGACTCTCTAGATCAATAATTATCGAAAAAAAGTTGAACTTTTGCATTCGGGTGGCTGTAACAGGGTCATTTAGAAAAGGGGCGTGGCAAAATACACTAAAAAGCCTATAAATCCCAAATGAAAACTCAGAACTTCACAAAAATTGATGAGCATATGTGTCAGAACATGGTGAGGAAGCATGCAGAGTTTCATGGAGATCGGACCATAGGTGGCGCTATAACTGGCAAAAAGCCTTCATTCTTATTAGGGGTTCAAGCATGAAATGCTGAAACCCTATTGTAATTGTAAGGATTCGTAAAACGCATCGTGCAGGACAAACCGTAAGGCCTAGAGACGTGAAACCTGGCCAGATGGTAGGCCTCAATTTGGGGACAACCTATCAGAGTATGACCCCAATTGGCCCATAGGTGGCGCTACAGCAACCAAAAGTACTAAATCGCTCATAACTCTTAGACCGTTTGTCCCAGGATCAAGTGTCTCATATCGTTGGAATCCTTGGCTCAAGGCGGACAAAATGGCTATCTCCGATTTGGATGTAGGCAGGGAACATTTTCTGCTATGTCGGATTTTGTCCAAAACCTACTTTTGCGAACTAGTCCCTGGTTTTTGGCCCGATCGGAACCAAACCAGTCTAGGACATTTCTCTGGACTCTCTAGATCAATAATTATCGAAAAAAAGTTGAACTTTTGCATTCGGGTGGCTGTAACAGGGTCATTTAGAAAAGGGGCGTGGCAAAATACACTAAAAAGCCTATAAATCCCAAATGAAAACTCAGAACTTCACAAAAATTGATGAGCATATGTGTCAGAACATGGTGAGGAAGCATGCAGAGTTTCATGGAGATCGGACCATAGGTGGCGCTATAACTGGCAAAAAGCCTTCATTCTTATTAGGGGTTCAAGCATGAAATGCTGAAACCCTATTGTAATTGTAAGGATTCGTAAAACGCATCGTGCAGGACAAACCGTAAGGCCTAGAGACGTGAAACCTGGCCAGATGGTAGGCCTCAATTTGGGGACAACCTATCAGAGTATGACCCCAATTGGCCCATAGGTGGCGCTACAGCAACCAAAAGTACTAAATCGCTCATAACTCTTAGACCGTTTGTCCCAGGATCAAGTGTCTTATATCGTTGGAATCCTTGGCTCAAGGCGGACAAACTGGCTATCTCCGATTTGGATGTAGGCAGGGAAAATTTTCTGCTATGTCGGATTTTGTCCAAAACCTACTTTTGCGAACTAGTCCCTGGTTTTTTGCCCGATCGGAACCAAACC
>NW_028118029.1:0-25159 GCF_965113295.1 Leuciscus leuciscus
TTATACATTGTCGTGTTTCTTTAGAAATAAATAATGGACAAATGGAGTCTTTAAACGCCTCAGATGTGAAGTTATTCGCTGTCAAAGTGACGCCAAAATGAATGGGAGTCAATGGGATGCTAACAGCAGGTGAAGTTCTGCTACAAGATGGTGGCACGCGGCCGGCTTCAACTTCCGGTCGACTTCCTTCCCGCTTGTGTGTGTGTGTGTGTGTGTTAGTGTCTGCTGCTGGTATCACCTGTATTTTTACATGCAGAATTTGTCTTCTTCCGCTCCACAGCGTGTCTCTCATCCTAAAGGCTTTTCTTGGTTTAATCCATAAATAGATATGCTTTGATATCACTAATTTAATTGAACACAACTTATCTCCTGAAGCCTGTTGAAATGGCCTGTTTAAATGGATAAGTTTACCCAGAAATTAAAATGGTCATGGTTTACTGATATGTTGATGCATGTTTGGTAATGCTTTTGCATGCAGTGAATGGGAGCGGGGAATTTCAGTTCTTTTATCAATCAAAACTATCACATTGAGTACATGGGATATTTTTAAAGCTTGAAAGCTTCAGTCTCTATTCATTAGAAATGCACTGAAATAGAGACTAGATTCTTCAAAAACCTCTTTTTGTGTCGCACACAAGGACACCATCCATGCACCTAATTTTATTTAAGTTTTTTTTAGTCTGGTATCATTTTTGTTTATGAAAAAGTACCAAGGTTAGGCTAAACCCGGATTTCATGTATTTTTGTAATAAAATAATTAAAACTGATAATGTGTCCCATGGTAAAAAGAATATTACCTATCAAACCCTATGTACAATATTAATAATAATAATAATAAATGAATATTAATATTGTGATAGTTAATATAAAATATGTTGTTATTACTACTATAAATAAGTATTCATCGATTTTTGGAATTCTTTTTTTCCCGTGGAACACAAATGGAGTCGTTAGCAATTTAGCTTGTTAATAATAAGAACAATAATGATTAAGATTAGGGATGTCAAGAAACATGGAGAGAAAATATATTACATAATATATATTTTTTAAAATTGCACTATAAAAAAATGGTTAAGAACTTTTCACCAAAAGGGAACCTTTATTTTTCTTGTATTGTGTATTAGAACGACATAAGGGTGAGTAAGTAATGACAGAATTGTAATTTTTGTCTGAATTATTCTTTAAAGACTGCAGTCCATTAAAGCAGAGCATGAAGGCTCCATTTGTAGGTGCATTTGTTGTTCATGTTTCTTGAATTAATTCCCAGCCAATCTGTACAGAAGACGGCTATGTCCACAACGCGCCGCTATCTTAAATGTGAACAGAACTGATCTCGTACGTGAGAACGTGTGTAAACATGTGTAAACACGCACATGATTACGACATAACACCGCCTTCGACAATCTGGGATGGTTTAACACATGTACTGTATATGGAGTTGGTAAGAACAGAATGTTTTTGATGCGCGCCCTGCATTTCTGTACGCCTATACCCGGAAAAATGATTTTGAACTCTGAGCACACAGATCCTCAAGCCCCTCAGTGCCATGGAAACAGCATATCTCCGATAGCAACAGTGACCGTGGTGACATTTGTGATGTAACCTGATGTTCTGTCTTTTCTGCAGTGGAGTATTTTTAATTCTTTTTTCGACCCTAAATCCAGATAATTTGGAAGAAAGAAAGGGTTGTTATTGTTTTTCCAAAAAAAAAAGAAAAAAAAGATACATATTAAAATCAGATATTGAAGCAGGATCAGCTGTATCTTCTCATCGCCTCAAATGATCTTTTATCTGACAGAGGTGTGAACCGAAAGACCTGTAAATTAAGCTGTCTCACACATATTCTGCTAGTATTTTTAGTCAAGCCGTTGGCAACATAGTCACAGGATGCTTTTTATGTTAACATTAGTGCTGAAAGGCACTATTAATAATATTTCATTAGAGTATAAGCATGGATTTGAGCAATATGGTGCATCTGAAGTTAGATTGTTGTTATGTTGTTGATGTGTCATTGTACTCACTCATCCTGTCTTTCTTTCCTTCACTCACTCACTCATGCACCCCTGCTTTGCAATCAATAACTCATCTTTCAGCGTCGATTTTCCTCTTCCCCACAGGAAAACAAACGTCCTTCTACAGGACAAACAAAGAGGAGAGAGGGGGAAAGAGATGATGACACACCAGAAAGAGAGGACAGGATCATTGGAAAATTACAGAATATACTGAAAGACACACATACTGTACTGTCATTTTAGAGGAAGGGAAATGTGGGCCAGGGGGTGCTGGGGGGAGATTGAGAGGATAGTTATGGGATGGATGATTAGCCCTCGTCTCCAAGGTTACCCTTTACAACTGTATTAGTGCAGAGCGGATTGGGAGAGACGAGGGGTTGTTTGGGGGGACGGCATATGGAAGGGATGGAGCTTAAGTCAGCACAGAGATCAAAGACCCGTATTGACCTACGGTACGGCTGCATTCATTTCTTATAACTTGGGCTGCGAAAGATAGACAGGTTTTAAGGCTCACAGAGTGAAAATTATACTCAGCTCAAGACTGTAATACTGAGTTTATGACTAGGAGTCTTCTTAAAGGGATAGTTCACCCAAAAACGTATCTAGTTCCAAGAATGTATGACTTTTTTTCTTCCATGGAATAAAAAAGGAGAGTTTTAGTCTGTTCTTTTCCATACTAAAAGTGAACCAGGGGTTGTCAAGCTCCAAAAATGACAAAAAAAGGCAACATGAAAGGCAACGGTGGTTCATAAGACATGTGACCTAACTTTGAAAAGGTACAGAATATAAACACTGCTGTTCAAAAGTTTGGGATTGGTAAGATTTGTTTTAATGTTTTTGAAAGAAGTCTCTTTTTCTCACCAAGGCTGCATTTATTTAATAATAATAAAAAAATAAAAAACAGTAATATTGTGCAATATTATTACAATTTAATATAATTGTTTTCTGTTTGAATATATTTTAAAATGTAATTTATTACTGTGACGCAAAGCTGAATTTTCAGCATCATTACTCCAGTCTTCAGTGTCACATGATCCTTCAGAAATCATTCTAATATGATGATTTACTGCTCAAGAAACATTTCTGATTATTATCAATGTTAAAAACAGTTGTGTAAAAACAATTTCCCAGGTAATTCGATGAAAAGAAAGTTCAAACAAACAGCCTTTATCTGAAAAAGAAACATTTTGTAACATTATACATACCATTCAAAAGTTTGGGGTCAGTAATATTTTTTTTTTTCTTTGAAAGAAGTCAATACTTTTATTCAACAAGGATGCATTAAAGTGATCAAAAGTTACAGTAAAGACATTTAAAATGCTGCAAAAATATTTCAGATCAATGCTGTTCTTTTGAACATTCTATTCATCTTAGAATCCTGAAAAAAATTGTACACGACTGTTTTCAACACTGATAATCAATAATGTTACTTGAGCAGCAAATCATCAAATTAGAATGCTTTCTGAAGGATCATGTGACACTGAAGATTGGAGTAATGATGCTGAAAATTCAGCTTTGCATCACTGAATGACTTACACTTTAAAATATATGCAAATAGAAAAGTTGTCTAAAATTTTTATATTTAAAAAAATTTATTTTGGACAAAATAAATGCAGCCTGGGTGAGCAGAAAAGACTTGTTAAAATAAAAATCTTACTGATCCCAAACTTTGAACGGCAGTGTATTTTTTAAATGCGAATGTTAAAAGTCATTATTTTTTGTGTGTCGCATAACGGATTGTGACCAAATTTGCACAAATGAAGTTGCTTATCCATGCATAAGATATATTGTATGACTTCAAAAGATTTGGAATATAGCACATGAATCATTTCATTACAGTATAAGAGCAGGGCAAACATGTTGCCTGATATCTTTTATGGTCTGAGAAAGGGATTTTTGAATGATCTCGGGGTGAATTTTTGTTTTGTTTGAACTCTTCCTTTAACCTCAACACTACAGAGAACATCTGGAACATCTATGAATAATAGAGCTCAACAGATGTAGGATGTAGTTCAAGGGTGGAAACAGGGTCAATACAAAACACAAACCCTTCAAAAAGCACAGTGTGACAGGATTGAATTCAAAAGGAAAATTAAAGACTGGCAAAGAGAGACATAATTTCACAACACCAAAGATGGAGCGAACTAAATGTGAATAAAAAACGAAAGCATCTCTGAACTGATACTCCATGACTGTTTGAATGTTTTGGTTTTGACTGGAATTTTGTTGATATGACCAGACCTTGACCGTTTCAAACATAGTTTGGTGGGATATTAGCAATGATCCAGGGTTCAGGGATGCAGTGCTGTGTCATTTGCGCGCATTAGAAGCATTCTGCGTGTTCAGATGAGGTGTGAAGATGGAGCCCAGCCGAGGCTGTGTTAACACTAGCGCACGTATGTATGTGTGCCATGAGGTGAGAATGAGGATTGTTAAGCTGCTTACATAATTTATTCAGTGCGAGTGTGGATCGGGCACCCTGGGTGAGGTGTGTCACATCAGCATTGTGAAGGGCACGCTCACACACTATAGGCTGCCTTCAGCTGATCTCCGACGACCAACCCCGTAACAAGAACTTTGTGATTTTAAGATCCGTACATCTGTTTTGGATCAAATTGCAGCTTGTATGGTCGAATTAAAAATTATATTTGAAACCACCTATACAAAAATTATTTTGGGAGTACAAGAATACATTGTACCATGATACTATTAGCATATTCAAGTGTAATTTTCATGGAAAATCATGATTCAAGATACTTTAAAGAAACCCTGTCCAAAAATTTGTGAAATTACCATAATATTATATATGGGGTGAAAAAATAGCAGTAAAATATATATTTAATTGCTTAAAACAAGATAAATTTAATAAAGTAAAATTACATATATTTATTAATACATTTATAAATGAAAAAAATGCAATAAATAAATTGTATAATTACATATAATTAAGTTATTGTTTTTTCATTCTTAAGCATATATATATATATTTTTTTTTTTTTGTGCAAATGTGATAAGAAAAAAGGTATTATTCTCTGAGAAGTTAAGCCTCCTTATTTTATGTAACCACATCTTGTTTTAAGGCAGTTTAAAAAAAAAAATTCTGGAAAATAAGACAAAAATACTGATTAATATATATATTTTTTTTATTAAGTTTGAGTTGACCTTATTCATCTGTGTGTGTTGCTATCCCTTCATAAAGACACAGATACTCATAAACATATGCATACTTTTATTCATGCATTGAGAACACTCCTTCACTGGGGTGGAATAAAACGTCAGCCGAAACCTTTTACGCAGAAGCATGCAGAGCACAGAGCTTCTCTTGAACGTTCTGCCTGTCCCCTGTTTTTGTATCTAATTTGCAAAACGCAAATGGACATGAAGGAACACAATCACAATGTCACCCTCATATACAGACTAGCATGCACACCCTTAGGTTAGCCAATAATTGTAACCCTGAGTCAGTTGTATTCAGATGCTGACCCCATAGCTAACCCTCAGCCAGCACAGGAGGCGTGTAGACTGCAGGCTAAACATCAGCCCAGAGACACACACACACACACACACACACTCACCCGCACAGCGCAGGCGGAGGTCAGCCATCGGGGTCAACCTAAACACCCTGCAGCTAGCAAGTCACAGCTCTAGTGTCAAAGCAGCAGTAACACATTGACATAATGGCTGCTAAACGCACATACACCGAATCCATTTTAAGACACACCCATAAACTCACACAAATCACTGAGTCAGATGTTAAATGTCAACATGACATCAAAATGAACTATTAACTGCATGTCTTAATGGTCTTATTGTGCGTGTTACATCAGTGCATGTTGTTACATTAGGGGGGAAAAGTATTTATATTCTTTTATAAAAATGAAATTACTTGCTCCAGCACTTCTATAACTTTTTTTTTGGCTGATGACTTTGGCTAATGACTTGACTTATTTCTAAGCCCCTCCCCTTTTCACAATCCAGTCAAATCCCAGTGGATAAAATCAAATACTCCCCTATCTTTTCTCACTGTATATCATATTTCACTGAGAAAAATATGTACATTTGCAAAATTCTAATTGGCTGCGAATGTCGTTTCATGTCGACTTGAAAATGTATGTCTAAATTCATACAAGTAGACATAGAAAACACACACCGATGTTCTCACATCTCCCATTTTGCATCCGTTGGTTGTTTGATCCTGTTTTTGACACGAAAAACATCCAAAATAACCACCCACAGTTCAATACTCATTTTGTGCAAAAAGAACATCTTTTATTCCATAAATTTATCAGTATGGCACATGAACAGAGATTGAATGGTCTGAAAAAGATTTGGCACAGAACCATTACAGCAGAACGAATCTGCCCTCCTCCACACACACACACACACACACACACACACACACACACACACACACACGCGCGCACACACACACGCACACATGACACATTTCAGATGTTAATAATACACATTCCAGAGCGATTTATCTAACAGGTTCAAACAGAGTCAGGAGAAACAATCACATTAACAACTACCTTCAATATTTCAGAGGGACTCAAACAACCCAAGGTGGCAGATGGGGGGAATGTTTAATTGAACAGAGGGAAGGAAATATCTGAGGCATCAGTTTGCTTCTCTGTTGTGTTTCTGTTTTTTCTCCCCAATCTCTCAAGAGAGGACTGTGGTTACAGCACGTCTGTCTGTTTGTGTGTTAGACACCAGACAGTCGTGAATTTCTGGTCCTACAGGAAGAAAGGATAAACGAGAGGCTGATGGGAGAAAGAGTGAGAGAGAGAGAAAGAAACAAGAGATGAATCTGGGAAACTAAGGTAAAACGGCAAAGGAATTAAGCGATCGTTAAATAACGTTATATATTTACTCACACTGACGTCCCAAACCAATATGAATTGATTCCCAAAAGTGGAATTTTTTACGAATTTTCTGGCCATATTTTCACAAGTGAATCAGGATTCGAGCTCCAAAATGTGAAAAAGCACAGTGGTCCTTATGACTCTCGTGGTATATTTCATCTTCTGAAGCTTTGTGTTAGAAATTGACTGAAATTTAAAACATTATTCAATTTGAATCATTCATGTGCAAGATCTTTTCAATGAATTATTTGCTCCAGTTCACATAACCACGCGGAATGATTCAGACTGATTCAGTTCTTTTCTTTCTCAATGGTTCAGACTGTTTCGGTGCTTTAGCTCAGCTCACTGACTTGATGACCCGGTCGTAACGGTTAACGGCTCACTGGAGGAACATTATCGGTGAATAGCAACTTAAATTTCAAACTGCTCGTCACACACAACTACTGTATCATATGGTTTCAGAAGACTTGGATTGCAGCGCATGAGTCAAATGGACCACTTTTATTGTGCTTTTGCATCTTTTTGGAAGCTTTACAGCCCCCTTTACAGCCTCAGTTTCATTCAATTCAAAAGAATGTCTCGAAAATTCACCTTTTGTGTTCAGCAGAAGAAAGAAAGTCATACTGGTTTGGAACAACCTGAGGTTAAATAACTGATGACAGAACTTACATTTCTGGGTAAATTATCCCTTTAAGGGTCTGAATGAACGTCTCCTTTTACTCTTATTTTCTTTCTCTGTAAGTCAGTGACTCAGAACAAAAAAGGTCTGATGTGTTCTCCGCATGTCAGGAGATATAGATGTAGGGAAGGAGGAAGAGGGTGAGAAAAGGAGAGAGCGTAGTGATTTCAGCTGTGCGCCTCTCATTCCTGCAGGTTATAACAGTGAGGTCATCACAGCCCACAGCGACGCTTGACATACAAGGATAGCAATGTCCCATAGACAAACGCTTGCACCGAGACACACATGACTCAATCTGGCAGACGGATGGACGTCCACATGCTGGCTGTCATTGAGCAAACACACAGAATGTTCACGCAGACACCTACAACATACAGTATACACACATTCACACACGTCATACAAACGCAGACTCCTATATGCCCACACACTCATTGTTTGGTAGATGTACGAACACCTTTCTTACTTAGTTCACAAAGTCATTGGCGCAGACATGCCTACACGCACAAACGCTCAAATAAGACATGATGACTAGTGACAAGACATGTCAGAACGTCCTATGACAGCCAGCCTCATCTCATCGCTCCCTCTATTTTCTCTCCTGATCTTGTTCTTTGTCATAGATTTATCAGCAGAATTAGCAAATAAGTGCGAGTTTATAACTTCAACCTTGATTTTAGCCCTAGTTCCAGTGGAATGATTTTTGACCTCGGTGAAAGAGCTCACAAGTTCAAAACTTTTAAAAGTCAATTAGCATTGGGTGTAATATTTTTTTTTTCTCATGGTTTTTATCTGTACAAAAACAGTCCGTTACGCAGCTTGATATTGCAAACTGGTATTTGTTAACATGTTATTTTAATTTATTATCGTAATCATAAACACACTAGTTTGTAGCCCAAATACTTCTATAGCGTATAATGAAGTCTCGTGCAATCTCGGGAAATAGCAAATATTTATTGTTGGAAACATTTAAATGTTGTTGTCTCAGTTTTCTCACACAATAAAAATGGGTTAAAATGAATAGCTGCCTTTATATTTTATGAAAGAGATCTTCATATTTGAGGGTTCCTGACATCCAAAGTATAACAATCTCTGGGCAAGAACACGAATGTTGTCTAATCATCTTCAGTGTTCTGGGTTTTGGGAAAACCCCACTGGGGAAGGATAGAAAGGAAATTGTTTAACAAAAATGACTGCTCCGTGAACATAAATCAAAAGCTTGAAAGCTGACAAAAGGGGGGAGAAGTTTAAAGTGAAATCAATAATTCTAGTTAAGCTTTATTTCATATTGATAAATGTTTACTGTTATGCCGCTCTGTGCCTTTTAAAGTTATTGCACCAAAATCAGTGTGTGTGTGTGAGATTTAATGTGCTGAGATAATGGCACACTTTTGTTTCGCCTCTTCTGCAAAGCTTGTTCTGCGTTCCGCCGCGCTACACTGTAACTGGGTTACATTCAGATCCTTCAGTTCACTCAGTCTCAGAAAGCACGAGCGCTCTGACCCCGAGAACCCAGACCAGGTTCTCTTGCAGCTTTAACAGCATGAGCAGGTTCATCATAAGGTGATGGGGTCACAGCTCATTGCTCCTTCACAGGCTGGCTGGACACTGTCCACTTCAACGTTTTTCCAGTGGACTGCCTCTCTAATATTATTCACCCTCACTTTCCAACTTCATTCAAACAAAACATCACACAGCCATTACGATGCCCAAAAACCATAAACAGTAACTGTGTTGGAGGCTGAAGAGCAGCAAAAGGCACGGTCTGAAACTCAACTGAGAGTTTATCCTCAGAGAGGAACCAAGATGCTGCTTCAGCGGTTTTAACAGCGCCGACTCATTCAAGACGCTGTCACTCATTTACACAACCCTACACTGCAAAATAATCTAGTGTTTTTGTCTTGTTGTAAGGGTGTTTAGATATTTATAATGAAAAACAAGAGGATTTTGCTACTTCAGCAGCAAAATTGCTTAAGGTATCAAGATTTTTAAGAGAATATACCTTGAATTAATTAAAGTTTATTTTTCTTACCCCATTGGCATTTTTTTGTTTGTTTAAACCTAAACCTCATTTGTTATATTTATGCCTAAAAACAGAAAAAAACGTTATTCATGTAAATTCTTTGAACACAAATCTTAATATTTTATGCAAGGGAGTTTAAACTGGGGTCCATGCACTGAATATGAAATAATGAAATATGTTTAACATAAATATCCATGTTATTATTTTTACATTCAAGATCGTAACACTATTTGATTCTGATTCTGTTGCAAAGACTAGTCAGAAATAATGAAATATATATTTTTAAAGATTACAGATTATTTCATTCAGATTTTTCATTTCATTTATTAACAGCAGTTTTCCAGATAATATTTTTTTAACAATTTACTTTAGTAAAATGAGAATATAAAAGCTATTTATTTAATTTTGATGTCTTTATAATATCACACTTAATATTTTTCTCAGACAGTAAATACATTTATTTATTTTTCCTTTTAGGAAAGCGGTCGTATTTGATGGTCCTTGCCATCAAAACCCCATGTTTTAAGCAACCTTGCTTCTAAAGTGAAAACAACAAAAAACACTGATAAAGAAAGTGATATTTTGCAGTCAAAAGTTGCAAGACTTTCTAAACCAGAGGAGCAGAACACATCACAGTGTCTCTAAACCATAGAGCATTGTGGGAGTAAACACAGGATTGAAAAAGCAATATTGTAAGGGATTTGTCCTATGAAATAATCTATGTGAACTGAATTTAGCAATGTAATTCATTCCCATTAGCAAACACACTCAACTTTAACTTTATCTTCACACAGCCTTTGCGAAACCTAGCTATTTGTTTTAAAGTAGTCAATATCTCAAAACTTGTCTTTCTGATGTTTCCAGGAAACACACACACACACACACACACACACACACACACACACACACACACACACACACACACACACACACACACACACACACACACACACACACACACACACACACACACACACACACACACACACACACACACACACACACACACACACACACACACAAAACAGGATGATAATCAGCCACACGACCACCATCACAAAACCGAGTGACATCCTTCAAAGTTCAAAGCAGGCAAGTCAAGCTACAACCGTCAGTCTCTTAAACCGAACCTAGGACAGATATTACTGCAGACATGTAGAAGCACAGTATACATACAACATGTCTGGCCCATGTGCATTTACCAGCCAGTCAAGTGGCATCCAATCAAAAATGACAGTGACATTTGAGAAGCTTGTACCATGGAGGATTACATTAAGGCACAAACTGGGTGAAATCCCACAGAAGACATAATGCTGTTTCCGAGTGTGAGGTGTCACATGTAGGCTAATTATCTCTGTCTGTAGGCACATGTGTGTGTTCGAGGGAGGAGGCGGGTAAAAGCACTCTTTATTGACTAAGGTGAGGGTCTAGGATACAGTCTTGCATTGGTGTTTTGTGTGTGCTCAGCGGCAATCAGTGTTTGACAAGCTGCTGCGGGCTCTTGTACAGACCAGTGTGATGACGCAAAGAGATGCCGTGAACAACTGATCTCATTCTCTTCATAAAACCCCTCAAACACACACAAGCGCACATAGATGGGTATCAAGGAACCCACACAACATCTACAATGGCAAACGAGGCACGTTCAAACAAACCATACACACGCTCCCTAACACGATAAATCATGTGTGATTTTTGCCACACACACACACACACACACACACACACACACACACACACACACACACACACACACACACACACACACACACACACACACACTCAAGCAGCTATAATGCTCAATTCCAAATCTGTCACGCACACTCAATCTCAGGGGCTAAATAAGTTTTCAGGGTTGAACAACACTGGTTCTCTCTCTCTCTCTCTCTCTCTCTCTCTCTCTCTTTCACCCTCGACATTAAAGCAGACTATAGTTTTGTGTGCACTGACCAGCAAATAATAGTAATCACAATAATAACACAGAATTCAATATGAAGTCTGTCAATGTAGGCCATAAAAAGACGATCAAGTTAAAAATGCATGTTTATTTTCAAGATTTAGATATATTATTCCTGCGATGACAAAGCTGAATTTTCAGCATCATTACTCCAGTCTTCAGTCACTTGATCCTTCAGAAATCAATAAGAAACATTTCTTATTATCATGTTGTGCTGCTTTTTTGTCGAAACCATAATGCTTTTTTTCAGGATTCGTTTATGAATAGAAAGTTCATTTATTTGAAATATATTGTTACAATATAAATGTATTTACTGTCAATTTGATGCATCCTTGCTAATTCAAAGTATTAATTTCTTCTCTTTTTTAAAATAATATTGACCCCAAACTTTTGAACAGTAGCCTATTGTGTATGAAGACTAGACAAAAAAAAAACTCTAAGTCCGTCTGATAATTTTATTTTAAATGAGCATGTTTAGGTTTTTAATTTTACTCTTATCAGTGAATTTTTTTTTTAAATATGGCATCTCAATAACTGACTAATAACATTTTCAGTGAAATTACAAAACCTAAACATATGAGCCTGAAAAAAATGCTAATTTAAAAGATAAATGTCAGACAGACTTCTTGCATCTAAGGTCTTCTTCGTTACTATTTTTAATGTTTTTGAACGAAGTCTCTTATGCTTATCAAGCCGGCACTTATTTGATCAAAAATACAGAAAAAAAACAGTAATATTGTGAAATATTATTAAAATTTAAAATAATGTTTTTTTTTACTTTAATATACTTTCAAATATTACAATTATTATTTTATAAATAATATAATTATTTAATAATAATTTAAAATAATATAAAAAAATTTTCATGATGAAAATTCAGCTCTGCATTACAGAAATAAATTATATACGGTACTATATATATATATATATATATAACTTGCTAGTTGGGTAAGAAAAATAAACTTTTTACAACATACTAATATATTTTCTAAAAAGTCTTGAACTATAAAAGAAATCTAAATATTCCATTTTCCTGACAAGCAAAAAAGTGTGATTGAGTTTTTCATTGCACAATGTTTTTTAGTTTTTTTTTAAGCCAGCCTCACAATTGGGAGCATCGGTGTCAGAGCGCCGTGACGGGCTGTGGAACTGTGGTAAAAATTGTATTTGTTAGGAACACAAGCTACATCCACACCCTGCCATGAAAGATTTGTCTGTTCTGTCTAGCCCTGACAATTACAATGAAGCAGTGCAATACATGAAGAATGACTGCATCCCTCGCAGCTGCTTTAGAAACGGACCATCACTACAGCTTCCACCACCAGCAGGGCTGAAGTATGATTTTTAACTTAAATGTAATTGATATTCTAGCGATGCACTCTCAAGTGAGTAGAAGCTAGTTTGTGTGTTCTACTTGGTTTAGTGGCTCAGACTGTCACATCTCAGAGACCAATGCTATAGATCTTCTGCTGATGAATACAGGATCAAAGTGCAAATGACCAAATACAAACCTTTTAAGTAAAAGCTGGAATAAGATATTTACCCCCCCCCCACAAGCAAAAGTTGTCCTAGATTTGTCTGTCAAAGCCTGAGCGTGACTGCAGCTTTAACACAAAAAAACGGGGACCATCGCCACACGTCTGAATTTCTGAATTATGTATCACGGCCACTACTAGGGAAGTACCTCCCACCGTTTCAACCGGTAGGAAATTGGCACGACTGGCCCCTGACTTCTCGATTGGGGTATTTAGGAGGGGAAAAAAGAAAGAAAATCCACAACTGATGTTTTTATCCATTCTGGCTAAGAGCATCATTCAGAAGATCATACACAAGCCTGAAGCATTGGAAAATATGCTAAAGTGATTTAAAGCGGGGATTTGAAAATGGATGTCTGACTCTCGCCGTCTCTTAATGCAAAAAAACACAGATGTCACAAACATGCATCCACAAGCTCACCACGTGCACGCTCAAACACACTGCAATGACAACAAGAACAATGTTGTCAATAAGTCTTTTACTGTAAAACACACATCGCAAACTCGCTCTCTCTCTCACACACACACAGAGGGCAAAGAAAATTACATCAATGAAAAACAATGATCGAAATACTTGGATGTCTTCAAATAAGCTTACAAAAGCTGAAAGGGCCATTTCCAAAGTTGTCATACATACACTCACACACAGACACATGGTTAAGCCAAAACCCGCAACACCACATTCTCTGGTGCACTTTGCATAAGTCCTGAACCAGCTGGTGAGCAGGGTATTTCTCTGCCAAGCGTGTTTATGAGAGAGCTGAGATTCGTCGGCTTGATGTGTACGAGTGTGTGTGTTTTGGGCCCTGTGACTCAGATACCGCAGTGCTACGAGGGAGAGAGAGGGCTCCTGTCTTCCTACCTTTGTCACAGCATTCGCATGCTTCATAAAGACTTCAGGAAGCGAGAGATATCTGAGGTTGCAGGCTAGGTGGAGATCATGAGATATGTGATATGTTATAACAGTCTCTGCCCTGTCCCACTACCAATCTGCTTGGCAATACTTTCTTGTAAGTTGCTTTGGAAAGAAAGCATATGCCTTAAGCACAAATGTAATACGATTACTGTGTCTGGTACATTCACATGCACACACACACACGCAGACAGATGTGTACGTAATTCACCCAAGAAGCAAATGAACATATGCATATCGTCGGTATGAGAGGGAGAATATGATAATTTCAAGAGTAGGGGATGATGTGCCTATGGAAGATCAAGGGCGTGTTAGATATGGGCATCTTGATGACTGCTACTCAAGGTTCATGAATGTCAATGGTAAGGAGGTTTATTGATATGCAGTGTGCTGCAAATATGCTAATTTCCAATTTAAGAACACTGTTATGTCCTCGTAAATGGCGTCCTATACTGCCTCTGTCCTCGCATTTGCATCTGAGACCTGAACGCGGTGATAGGGACCGTCGCAGCAGCAACAGTTGCCAGGGAAACCTCACCATAGGAACCAGTTGGGACACTGTGCCAGAGTATGGGTGCGCCAATATGTCGGATGACAATTGACACAGTGGTGTGCTCGCGTGTGGATATTTGTACGTGTTGTAGGCTAACAAGGTTTGACAAACACAGGCACGGGGACCCACAAAGATGGCACCCTGGCTCTGACAGTGTTTGGCACATTAGTGCGAAGGCGTGTTGCCGTGGCAACAGGGTGTTGACATGGCACAGTCGCACTTCTCGGCACTGATAATGGGTGACATTCTGAGAACAAGCGTGTATTAGAAACTCAGTCTCTCTCTCTCTCTCTCATTTCTTTCTCTGCAGAGAAGAACGCTACCACCAGCAAATCACATTCTGTCTGCATCTCGGGAGAACTATCTCCAAACTGTATATAAGCTCCAAGGGTTACATACAGTGGTACCTCAAATACATGGGAAAAAGAAAAGACACAAACATAGAACAAATCAATGCCACCAAGTTTCACAATTTCAGTTGCCATTTTGTGTGCCATATATATATATATATATATATATATATATACATATACATATATGTGTGTGTATATATATATAATTTTTTTTAAATTTCGAAGTGACTTTTGCTAACAGAACATTTTTCATAATTATAACAAATGTAATATTAGCTAATTATAATAACAATAACAATATTACAATTAAGATAACACTTGATTTTGAAAAAGAAAAAAACAAAATGAAATGAAACTAGATAAAAACAAATAATGAAAGACACTTATTATCATAGTAGTTTTGTTTTAAAAGAGCTCTATAAGTTTCTATAGTTGTCATTTATTTGTCCTTTTTCATTAAAAAAAAGCTTTCCAAACTCCAATCTCGTTCACTGAGTGGGTTTTCTCTTACCTTTCAAAAGCTATCCTCCGTTGGCTTTCTGCTCAAACAGTAGTGCCGTCCACATGTCTGGACACAGTGTTTGAAATAATCCATTTACCCCTGCAGTATTCACCAGAGTTTGTGTTCTGTTCTGAATCTCCTTCAATCACATTGGCAAAAAAAGCAGGGTCCTGGTAAAGTTTTTGTCTTGTACAAAACAAAGGGGACAGGCCATTGAGGGGGCCATTTTAAGGCCCATCCATTTCCTTGTTTGGATTTGTTGTTGTGGCTTTGTGGTGCTTCAAGCAAATCGTTGTCATTGTCAGTAGGTCCACTGCTATTCCAGCTTAACTGAGGGGATTATCAGCTGTGGCGACAACCACTTTTTACACAAACATCACCTCTAGGTAAAAACAATGAAACCAAACAAATCTGCTATGCTTTTGACACTTGATGTTTCTCAATAATGATGATAGTAGTAGTAATGTAATGTCAACAGGAGCCTCTTTTTATTCAGTTTTCAAATCGGGGTTCGCTAAAATGTCCCACAAAAAAACGCCTTTTCTCAGTATAGCAGCATGTAGATAAACTTTTACAGTATTTTGTTTCATTGCATTACATAGTATCATCATTATTGTCTTATAATTTTGTTGATAATGGTGATAACTGATATCGACCCAATTTAGATCTCAAAGGCCTGCGGAATCAAACAGTAGTTATAATGTGAATTAAAATGACCTCTTCTCAATAACCCTGATAGAACAGGAAAGAGAAACCTTTTAAGACTTAAAACAAAGCCAAAGTATCTGAAATCAAACACAATCTCCAGAATATCCATCCCTGTCCCTCTGTCTCCTCACGATGCCCTTAAGTCCCACGAGGGTATACCAGTTTAAGACGCATTTTTGTTTTTATGCAGAGAAAGGAATTATCAGTGACAAAGCGCTACAACAGCAGCTGCTAATTCTTCAAAAGCCGTGGCTTCAGTCAGAAAAATGTAAAGATTCTTCATAATTTATTTCTCTGAATGAAAATATATTTATATATCATGTATACTTTCATAGTTTATATATTCTCTTAAAATTTGTATATCTTTCATTGTCTTTTTGCGCTTTAGGTTCTTGTTTGTTTTTCATCTCTTCCCCTTAACTGTGACAGCCTTTGAGAAAGGGGAGAAACTGAGTCCATCATCATCAAGAAACAGGCCCTCAACACAGTGCTGGTCTACTAATCCATCTTTCCTTCATAGGACCACGAACCTCAACAAAATTTTAATGATCCATTTTTGTCATCTGAGCTTTACGGTTCTCTAAACCATTTACACACATGATCTTTCGTTCTCAGTCAGTGTCCATAAATACTTAAGGTTGTTCATGTATTTCTATATACATTTCCTACCTAATGGTGCGTATGGTTTTGATTTTTGTAGCATCCTGCTTTATTGATGGAGATCTGTATATGATGGTGTAAAGTATACGCACAGATCTTTTCATCTTCTGAAATGTGTCTGTACACATGCTGATGTGCAAAGATTTTGCTTTGGCACAGATTGGTGCAAGTTTGGCACATAATTATCATTCTTGCATTATACAAAAACGTATGGATTTATATTGTATTGGCAAGTGTGGTTTTGTTTGCTGATGTCTGATGATCCCCTTGATACGTGCAGATCATAGTATGGCAAAGACTGTGATTTTAAACTGCGGTGTGGTTGCCTTCTTCCTTCTAGAAATTCCCCCACTCTTTGCCAGCGTATTTACTTTGTAGTGATTTCACAACTGTATCTTGTATTCTTGTGTAGGCTATATTTCATACAATGCTGGGACTGCCTTTCTCATTACTCCTGAGAACATACCCATAGGGGTTGAACAGCCAATACCTTTCATCTGTTTCTGTCTCCCTGATACTCTTTCTCCATTTCTTATCTGTACATTTACCTTTCTCCCTTTCTCCCCTCCTCTCTTTCTCAACTTCAGATCTGGGTTTCTTGGACATTCTCCTTGGAGCCGCTCTTGAATAGTAACGGCTCGATCTGTGGGTTCTGCCCTTTACTCATCAGGCCTTTCAGTGACCCGTGGATGCCAAGGGTCGGCAGAGGCATTGAAGAAGGCATGGAGCATGATGTACTACCTGCAGAGACTGGCACCTGCGTGCAAGAGATGGGGATATTCTGGGCCTGGGAGCAGGGCGAAGGGTTGTTGTTATTGTTTAGGCCTCCGCCCGAGCCTCCACCAAGGCCCAGACCCATCATGTTATTGTTGAAGTGATGGGCCTTGTAGTAATGGTTGAGATGCTCTGCTCGTGCAAGGTTTGGGAGGTTGACGATTTCAGGGTGGTGCAGTCGCAAGCTCTGTCCGCCGGACCCTGCTTGCAGTACTGTGGATCCTCCTGAAATGCCGCTGCCACGGATGCCCGCTCCCGCTCCGATCTCATCTTCGACGTTAATAATCTCGATGGCTCGTGTCGGCCCGTGGTGTTTGTGCAACTGGTGCTGCTTCCGCAGCTTGTAGAACACCACCAGCATGACAGCGGCCATGAAGGTAATGGCCACAAAGCAACCAATGATGATTTTGGTGGTCTTCATGACATCGTCTAGTCCAGAGGGGTAGCTGGGCTCAGAAATGGGGACTGTGAAAGTGGGTTTGGTTGCTCGGGGAGAAGACGATGAGCCAAGGATTGAGAGAGAAGAGGCAGTAGTGGGGACAACTTTATCCCAGAGGTGCCCAGAAGGTGTCGTCCCAGGAATGTGGATAATGGTCTCGTTGATGGCACGCAATGCAGATTCTTCATCCCCCGTACTCTCCACAGTTTCTACAGTGACCGTGGTGAAGTAGGTGTAGTTGACGCTAACGTCTGCTGCGGTCACATTCAGGACAGCAGTTGCCGTAGTGTTCCCAGCTGAGTTGGTCACCATGCAGGTGTATTGGCCAGTGTCGCGCAGAGTTACATTGGTGAAATTCAGTGTGCCATCATGCAGCACGGAAATCCTGACCCGATAGGAGCCATGGGTCATTAGGGTGCCATTCGGTGTGATCCAGTTCACAGAAGTCATGGAGGTACCGGTGCGACACTTGAGCTCAGCAGCCATGCCCTCTGTCACATTGAGGTCAGTGGGCGGCTCCACAATGACGGGGGCATAGCAGGTGAAATGGCTCTGGTCCAGCTCTCCAATGTACTTTCCCTTTAGGTAGGGTGGCGCATGGCACCGTGCACAGCAGGTTGTGTTGCTCGGCACGGTTTCTTTCAGCCACCAGCTTAGCCACAGCACGTCACAGTTGCACACCCAAGGGTTGTGATTGAGATGAACTCGCTCAAGCTTCTGCAAGGGTGTGAAAAGGTCATGGGGCAAAGAGTGTAGGGAATTGTGGGATAGGTTGAGCTCCTCTAGGTTCTTGAGATCATCGAAAGCATTGCGCTCGATGACCGACATCTGAGAATGCATGAGCCATAGTTTGCGTAAAGATTCCAGGCCTTGGAAGGATCCGGGTCTGATGATTTCCAGACGGTTCCCAGACAACTCTAGCTCCTCCAGTCGCACCAGGGGAGTTAAGTTAGGGATGTCCTTCAGACCACACATACCCAAGTTCAGGTAGCGCAGGTTGATAAGTCCAACAAAGGCTGCGTCAGATATATAATCCAGCTTTTTGAGTTCGCCTAGGTCAAGACGTCGCAGCGAGGGGACGCGATGAAAGGCATAGCCTGGTAAGGTCTCGATTGGATTGTTTCGTAACCACAGTTCTCGCAGCTTGCTGAGGTACTCAAAGGCTTGCGATGGCACCAGAGTGAGGCGGTTGTCGAACAGTTCCAGAGTGTTGAGGTTTGGGAGGCCATTGAAAGCACCCACCTCTATTTGACGAATCTGGTTCTTGGAGAGCTGGAGGATCTCCAGGTGCCGCAAATGTTTGAATGTGTCTGATTTTATCACCTAAGTGAGAAAATTACAGGTACAAGTTTAGGATTAGAGTTATGTGTGATCAATTGGTTCCTGTGAAGGATGAACATTTTTGAAAATATAAAGTCATAGACAAAGTTTAAAAAAGTACATTCATTACAGACTGTTGTGCTTTAAAGATAAAATATTTTGCAAGTTGTTATCATTCACTCTTAATGTTTGAAGAAAAACAGATTAAAGGGATAGTTCACCCAAAAATAAAAATTGTCATTGTTTATTCAACCTCATGTTGTTCCAAAACCGTATGCTGTTATTTTTAATCCATGAAAAAGAAAAGGTAATTTTTGAAAAATCTTCAAGCTGTTTTTTTCAGTTCATAGTGGCCACTTTTTCCATCCCTAGAAAGGACCAAAAAAACCAACATAAATGCATCTTTAAAATTAAGCCATATGACAGCTATGTGCAAGGAACAGAATACAATTTATCTTCCTTTGCTGCAGCACTCAAATGTAATTTGACACATTTGAACTGGCATTTGAAACTTGTTCAGTTCTGACATGTTGTTGCACCGTTTCAGAGACGAAGATTATGAATAATTTGTGAAAACTTTTAGTCTTTTCTTCTCACGCACAGTTATCAAATGGCTTTAGAAGACTTGGAAAACAGCACATGAGTTGCATGGAATATGCTTATAGTAGGTTGTTCTGGATCCTAAGCCCGAGTGTCTACCAAAGCGGGGGTTTTTTGCCAACTGAAAACGCCAGCGCTCTTCTGAAAATGCTTGCTGTGTGTGCTTAACTGTACGTTCACGCCGGCGAGAGCGGCAAAATTCGCTCTCGCCGCCCTGCAAACGACGCCGGAAAAAGATTCGGGGACGCTCTGATGCTCTGACGTAGATCGGAGGCGTGATCTTTTTTTAAACTTTATTTAAAGAGGCCGCAAAGAAAATAAGCATGTTGATCAGTATTTGTGCAGACTGGCCACACATAGGGTATAAGTTAACCTCATGAAATCTTTTAAATGTTAACGTAAGAAAATGACCTATGGAAAGAACTTAACAATTATAGTTACTTTGCTAACAAAATAAACAAATTCCATTTGTGTGGTGTGGCTTTTGTGTTCATGGTCAACTGCGAGTCTGATTTCAACATGCAGTTTATAGGATGTTTACTAGACTTGGTCTTTAATTAAAGCTGCCGTCGGCAAGTCTGGCAGATTGGGTCGATTAGCCAAAATTTTGAATGTTTACAACTCTCATGCCCCTCCCCACTACCAGCGAGCACCCTCCCATCGAGGTCGTGCTCGTCGGTGCGTCACTGTGCGTGTGTACCTGATTTTCTGTGAACGCGTCCGTCTCTTCAGCATCGATCAACACCATGGACTCGGAGGTAGGCTGCCCTGGCTAATCTATCCATAGATGGCAATAACCGAGGAATTGGAAGCTTGTTAGTAGATTTTCTCTCCGCCATCACGCTTCATGCAATCTCCAGGCGAACTTCAGGCGTGGCGTGTGCATGTGATATTAACGTGCGCGAGTGAGGGGGGATCTGTGGCGTGTGCACAACCTGTGATTGACAGTCAGATCTCACACCCCCCTGCGCTGATTGGACCTGATGAAGCGGGAGCGCTGGATTTTTGCAAAACAAATAACACGCTCCAGGTGGAGTTAGAAGCTCGGGTTTTTTTCTAAAACCACCTTATTTATGTTGTTCTGTCGGATTATAGTGTCGATTACACTGAATATGATCAAAAAAATGTTGCCGACGGCAGCTTTAACATTAACATTGATTTGTGTGCAGTTTACATTACAATAACTTTCCTGGTTAATGCAATTGGTCAAAATTGGTGTTGTTTTGAGCAAATTAATTGCATTCCCGCTGAAAAACAAGCATTCTATCGCGAAAATGTTGCCTATAAAGTATAAATAGTGTTGTGCGGCTTACAAGTCATACAACAATGGGAAACCTGCAACAGAAATAATTAACTTCTCTCCTCCATTTTGCTTGGGAACTAATATGGTCGGAACCAATTTTTACAGGATTGCGTTCTCTGGAATCCTCTCAGGCGGAGGACTTCTACATTCTGATTGGTTGCCGCCGAACCGCGTCACAGCTTATTACCATAAAGTTGACCTGACTTCAACTCTCCGCGCCGCGCCGCCCTCGCCGGAGCTCGCTGCCGGTGTGGTGAACAAATGAGTCCTATTGAAGAGATGAGTCCGAGCTTAGGACTCCATTAGTATGCCTAAATCTAAATCTGTTCTCACGACAACTCGTAGCTAACGTGAACTGTTTTAGTGTTATTATGTGGTAGCTTTATGTAGAATGCTAAATCCCGCTGCTATATGCAAGGTAAGATTAAATTAAATTGTATATTGTATATGTAAATTGTATATATTCTATAGCTAATATTTAAAATCTCAAGTTGCGCCAGTAGCAGAGGAGAAAGACCGCGAAATAAAAAAAATACTACTGTTATTGTGTCACGAAATGTAGTTTTAAGAGTTTCTCAGTCGAGAATGTAGTTGTTTGAAGCTCAAATATGTTGTTTATTTATTATTTAAAAACCACACTAACACCGAGAAATGTTTAATTTCACAATCTATAGCTTCGGTTAAAAACTAGTATATGAAACATATAAGTTAAAATACATTAATGACTCGTTATAACATAGTACAAACGTCCTCTATAATAAAGTGATTTTGTATGATTTGTAACCAGGCACTAAAGCGATTACCCATAAAACGTGCTTTGAACCAATCGGATTGCTTGGGTCCTAAGCTCGGAATCATCTCTTCAGTGGGACTCATTTGTTCACCACACTGGCTCTCATTAAAAATGAATGACTTCCGGCCACTTTGACGCTCTCGTCGGCGGCGGGGTGAACGCACAGTTAGAACGCTTTGGTGGCAAAGCATTTTTTTCAGTTTGAGACGCTATATGTGAATTATCCGCGGAACAGTTACTAGTATCTGATTTCGCAGATAGTTTGTTTCTGAATATAAAGATGTCAACACAATGTAACGTTCTTGCTCTGGCACTAGTTTTGGATGAAGAGATGTGCTTCTTGTTGTTGTTTGTCATAGTTGTACAAGCAGGATGTGGTGGCTGGTCAGTGTGGAATTTGTCCCCTACATCCCCCCCAACACCCCTTCCACAGTAATTGGACGGCTGGGTAAAAAGTGACAGAGATGAGCACTGCGTTATACCCAAAGTTGAAGATTCTTCTCTTGGCGACCGGTAAAAATCGCAGAGCGCTTAGCACTTAGCATGAAATAGACACTCAGCGCCTTTTCACGCTGCTGCCGTTTTAAAAAAGCGGCGCTCCCATTGAAAACAATTGGAAAAATGCGCTAGCCATGGGGAAAAAAATGCTTTTGTGGACACACGGCCTAACAGAAATGGTAATTATGAACTGTAAGACAAATCACTGCATGAGGTTTCCTAAAAAAAACAACTCCCCTTTTCCACAGAAAAAAGCATACAGTTTATAAGTGACATGAGAGTGACAATGGCAGAATGTTCATGTTTTGGTGAACTATTCCTTCAAAACCCAACAGAATGGCCTGCAACTGTAAATCTTAGTAATGGTGAAGCAAAAATTACTTAACTAAAGAGTAAACAACAGTCATAACAGAATATCAACAGTCTTATTAGCATTTGCTAAAACGTAATGAAAAGACTAGAGAATATTCACACATCATAAACACTATGGGTTCTGACACCATTTGTCTCTGTGCATCTGATGTAGCCAGAACTGCTTTTCTTGGGCAGCGAGAAGCTTCCTCCTGGCCTACTGCCACAATCCCCTCTGTATATAGAGCAGGGGAGGGGAGGAGGGTGTTAAACACACTGGGTTGGGGGTGTTGAAGAGGAGGGTGGAAACTGTCAGAGCTGCACTCTTGTGGTAAAATGCTATGGAAGAAAAAGAAGCCAAAGAATCTAGGATGCCTTCAGGTGTTAAAACATTTTTAGATTTTTAATCATTTCAAGTGGGGCTCGAGGACACAACAAACCAAATCAGAATTTTTATGCTTAAATGGAGGCTTGATGAAAAGCATTATTGTTCCTCATTTTTAATAGGCTTGTTTTTTGGTTAACACTTTCAGTGCCAGGGTTAGCCGTAAATTTGCGGTTATCTTGAGAATAAATCTAAACCTTCACACTCAAAGTAGGTCATCTTAATGCCTGACTTCACACTGAAACCTCAATATTTGAGCATGGCTGAGCCATTAGTGTAAACACAACTCAGTGTTCAAGCTACATTAGTGAAACTGATACTCAATAAAGCTAAGAAACAAACAAACACATAAACATCCTTTCCCAAAGCCTAATGGGAAAAGAATGCTGTGGTCAGTATTTACCTGTATCGAGTTCTCCTGTAAGTTGAGGTATCGTGTGTTGTTGGATATACTGTCTGGCACCTCTTCTAAGTTTCGTCTTGTACAGATCACTCGACTGGCTTGATTAGAACAACTGCACGGCGTGGGACAGGTGGAGGCGGCTCCGACTGCGTCTTGGCCTGGGAGGATGAGCCGCAACAGCAGATGAACCAATAAGAGGAGGAGGGGGGAGGGACTAGGAAGGCTGGTCACCGTGGTGATGCGCATGGCAACTGGGTCATGACCCTTCCTGTATTCCAAAGAGGATGATAGGCTGATTCCAATGGCTCTTGAATGCTGTCTCTTTAAATGTTGCAGCTTCCTCCCGCAACGGATGTCACTTCTGCATTTTTCAGTCGAAATGTTCAGTCTCCTTGGTTGGTGGAGTGTTTTGTCCTTGTTTTTTTTTCATCCAGATACAATTACATAAGTTGTGTCATCTTTGCCTAAACAGGTCCTCTAATGTGACAGGCCGCTTTGTGATGAATACATGTTTTACTGCAAAAGAGAGAAAAAGAAGAAAGCCATGTTTTGTTACTCTTACAGAGTCAAATATTTAAGGTTTGCATAATAGCTAAAATGCCACATAATAATTACTTGCAATCAAATGAATGTTGAAGAAAATGAATGCATCAAGTTGACAGGGACAAAAATAGTTTTTAGGGATGCAAGGACTAAAGGTGTTTCCTTCTCTCGTCTGGAAAACTCAACTACTGTATATTTGTAATGGATTATTGTCTCTCTGTGCATATTAATGATCCTCTTGATAGGTATTCATGTTATGTATATTGTAACCAACCTAAAACACCCTAGAATTCAAATTTATGACATCTGTCAAGCATAATGTAAAGGATATTTCACAAATGTATTGCCACCTGGAGTTTGGCAGTGTATATATATATATATATATATTTATAAACGCTTTAGCCCTTATGTCGTGTGAGTCATTTTGACCTGGAGAGGATATTCTTTTCCCCAAAAATGTTAGATAATGTTATCACATTGAATTAAAACTTACTGACTTTGCTCACACAGGGTATGACTACTTCTCAAAAATTGGGGATAATTTTTTATACTTTTCGGGGATTTTTTCCCACCTTGTTAAACTTGTGGTGTTCCCGGTCCAAAATGACCAGCCTATAGAAAAATTGCTTTTAAATCTCTTGTTATGCTCTATTATCACCAAATATTGGATTCAATCTTTTTGTCAATTTGTTTTCTTTCAATTAGGACAGGTTTTGTATTTCTTTTTGGAACTCATTGATCGTAGGTCTCATTGATCTGAGCTTATGCACCGTAGATTTTGAGGGGGGAAAAAGCTCAGATAAATGAGGCCCGATCAATCAGTTCCAAAAAGAAATACAAAACCTGTCCTAATTGAAAGAAAACAAGTTGACAAAAAAAATGTAATCCAATATTTGGTGATAATAGAGCATAATGAGAGATTTACATGCAATTTTTAAAAGGCCGGTCATTTTTGACCAGGAACATCAAAGGTGTTACAGGGTTTTC
>NW_028118028.1:0-25153 GCF_965113295.1 Leuciscus leuciscus
TTAGGCCTGTGTTATACATGGATGGATGGAGTGATGGAGTGATGGAGTGATGGATGGATGGATGGATAGATAGATGGATAGATGGATAGATGGATAGATGGATAGATGAGTTTGATCGACTGTTTGTTCATATTTTTTTATTGTTTTGTGTTAAATATTGAAAGTAGTCTTTGGACTAATGGTTAGTTTGGGTTTAGGGTTAGTTTGAGGCTATGGTTAGGTTAGGGTTAAAATGGCATATAGGTAGGGAGGTAAAAACGACTTTCACCCTCATTAGTAACCACCCTCATTTGCATAAAGGGCATCTGATTGGCCGAATCTTAACTGTCCATATATCTGCAACGGTGTGTTTTATCTGTACGAAACTTGGTTTATATAGTAATTGATGTATGGCTAGTCGACTGGTGGTGGTTTGGTGCGCCTCTAGCGCCACCAGGTGTGTAGACACGGTACTGCACTTTATTTTTTAGATTTGTTTTTTTTTAACAGGGGTCTATTTTATAAATTGCTGTTGTATCTAGGGTTATTTTATATAGGGGTGGTCTATCCTGGTATATTTTGGGTAGGGTCTGTGTAGGTCCCGCCAGTGGTCAGTGTTTTTTGGTTTTGTTTTCTGTTTTTTTGTGCAGGTGGTGGGTAGGTTTAGCTGGTTAGGTGAGGTAGCGTGCCAGGCCTTTGGCCTTTGACCCTGCATCCATGCAGACGCCCTGACGCAAACTGAACTTGAGTTTTCCCCCAGCTGTTCACCTGTCAATGCAAAATGGTTGCATTTGCCGTGCATATCAGCACGAGTGCTGAAACAGCACCAATGCTGACAGGTAAGTGTCTATTTCTATAGATAGATTGATGGATGGAGTGATGGATGGATGGATGGATGGATGGATGGATGGATGGATGGATGGATGGATGGTGGATGGATGGATAGATAGGTACATGAGTTGAAACAACTTTTTGTTAAAAAAAATGTTTTTGTTAAAAAAAATGTTTTTGTTTGAAAAAGTGAATGTTTTTTAGGCCTGTGTTACATTGATGGATGGAGTGATGGAGTGATGGATGGATGGATGGATGGATGGATAGATAGATGAATAGATGAATATATAGATACATGAGTTTAAACCACTTTTTGTTAAAAAAAATATGTTTTTGTTTGAAAAAGTGAATGTTTTTAGGCCTGTGTTATACATGGATGGATGGAGTGATGGATGGATGGATGGATGGATGGATAGATAGATAAATAGATAGATAGATGAATAGATGAATATATAGATACATGAGTTTAAACAACTTTTTGTTAAAAAAAAAAAAGTTTTTGTTTGAAAAAGTGAATGTTTTTAGGCCTGTGTTATACATGGATGGATGGAGTGATGGAGTGATGGAGTGATGGATGGATGGATGGATAGATAGATGGATAGATGGATAGATGGATAGATGGATAGATGAGTTTGATCGACTGTTTGTTCATATTTTTTTATTGTTTTGTGTTAAATATTGAAAGTAGTCTTTGGACTAATGGTTAGTTTGGGTTTAGGGTTAGTTTGAGGCTATGGTTAGGTTAGGGTTAAAATGGCATATAGGTAGGGAGGTAAAAACGACTTTCACCCTCATTAGTAACCACCCTCATTTGCATAAAGGGCATCTGATTGGCCGAATCTTAACTGTCCATATATCTGCAACGGTGTGTTTTATCTGTACGAAACTTGGTTTATATAGTAATTGATGTATGGCTAGTCGACTGGTGGTGGTTTGGTGCGCCTCTAGCGCCACCAGGTGTGTAGACACGGTACTGCACTTTATTTTTTAGATTTGTTTTTTTTTAACAGGGGTCTATTTTATAAATTGCTGTTGTATCTAGGGTTATTTTATATAGGGGTGGTCTATCCTGGTATATTTTGGGTAGGGTCTGTGTAGGTCCCGCCAGTGGTCAGTGTTTTTTGGTTTTGTTTTCTGTTTTTTTGTGCAGGTGGTGGGTAGGTTTAGCTGGTTAGGTGAGGTAGCGTGCCAGGCCTTTGGCCTTTGACCCTGCATCCATGCAGACGCCCTGACGCAAACTGAACTTGAGTTTTCCCCCAGCTGTTCACCTGTCAATGCAAAATGGTTGCATTTGCCGTGCATATCAGCACGAGTGCTGAAACAGCACCAATGCTGACAGGTAAGTGTCTATTTCTATAGATAGATTGATGGATGGAGTGATGGATGGATGGATGATGGATGGATGGATGGATGATGATGGATGGATGGATGGATGGATGGATAGATAGGTACATGAGTTGAAACAACTTTTTGTTAAAAAAAATGTTTTTGTTAAAAAAAATGTTTTTGTTTGAAAAAGTGAATGTTTTTTAGGCCTGTGTTACATTGATGGATGGAGTGATGGAGTGATGGATGGATGGATGGATGGATGGATAGATAGATGAATAGATGAATATATAGATACATGAGTTTAAACCACTTTTTGTTAAAAAAAATATGTTTTTGTTTGAAAAAGTGAATGTTTTTAGGCCTGTGTTATTCATGGATGGATGGAGTGATGGATGGATGGATGGATGGATGGATAGATAGATAAATAGATAGATAGATGAATAGATGAATATATAGATACATGAGTTTAAACAACTTTTTGTTAAAAAAAAAAAGTTTTTGTTTGAAAAAGTGAATGTTTTTAGGCCTGTGTTATACATGGATGGATGGAGTGATGGAGTGATGGAGTGATGGATGGATGGATGGATAGATAGATGGATAGATGGATAGATGGATAGATGGATAGATGAGTTTGATCGACTGTTTGTTCATATTTTTTTATTGTTTTGTGTTAAATATTGAAAGTAGTCTTTGGACTAATGGTTAGTTTGGGTTTAGGGTTAGTTTGAGGCTATGGTTAGGTTAGGGTTAAAATGGCATATAGGTAGGGAGGTAAAAACGACTTTCACCCTCATTAGTAACCACCCTCATTTGCATAAAGGGCATCTGATTGGCCGAATCTTAACTGTCCATATATCTGCAACGGTGTGTTTTATCTGTACGAAACTTGGTTTATATAGTAATTGATGTATGGCTAGTCGACTGGTGGTGGTTTGGTGCGCCTCTAGCGCCACCAGGTGTGTAGACACGGTACTGCACTTTATTTTTTAGATTTGTTTTTTTTTAACAGGGGTCTATTTTATAAATTGCTGTTGTATCTAGGGTTATTTTATATAGGGGTGGTCTATCCTGGTATATTTTGGGTAGGGTCTGTGTAGGTCCCGCCAGTGGTCAGTGTTTTTTGGTTTTGTTTTCTGTTTTTTTGTGCAGGTGGTGGGTAGGTTTAGCTGGTTAGGTGAGGTAGCGTGCCAGGCCTTTGGCCTTTGACCCTGCATCCATGCAGACGCCCTGACGCAAACTGAACTTGAGTTTTCCCCCAGCTGTTCACCTGTCAATGCAAAATGGTTGCATTTGCCGTGCATATCAGCACGAGTGCTGAAACAGCACCAATGCTGACAGGTAAGTGTCTATTTCTATAGATAGATTGATGGATGGAGTGATGGATGGATGGATGGATGGATGGATGGATGGATGGATGGATGGATGGATGGATGGATGGATGGATGGATAGATAGGTACATGAGTTGAAACAACTTTTTGTTAAAAAAAATGTTTTTGTTAAAAAAAATGTTTTTGTTTGAAAAAGTGAATGTTTTTTAGGCCTGTGTTACATTGATGGATGGAGTGATGGAGTGATGGATGGATGGATGGATGGATGGATAGATAGATGAATAGATGAATATATAGATACATGAGTTTAAACCACTTTTTGTTAAAAAAAATATGTTTTTGTTTGAAAAAGTGAATGTTTTTAGGCCTGTGTTATACATGGATGGATGGAGTGATGGATGGATGGATGGATGGATGGATGGATAGATAGATAAATAGATAGATAGATGAATAGATGAATATATAGATACATGAGTTTAAACAACTTTTTGTTAAAAAAAAAAAAGTTTTTGTTTGAAAAAGTGAATGTTTTTAGGCCTGTGTTATACATGGATGGATGGAGTGATGGAGTGATGGAGTGATGGATGGATGGATGGATAGATAGATGGATAGATGGATAGATGGATAGATGGATAGATGAGTTTGATCGACTGTTTGTTCATATTTTTTTATTGTTTTGTGTTAAATATTGAAAGTAGTCTTTGGACTAATGGTTAGTTTGGGTTTAGGGTTAGTTTGAGGCTATGGTTAGGTTAGGGTTAAAATGGCATATAGGTAGGGAGGTAAAAACGACTTTCACCCTCATTAGTAACCACCCTCATTTGCATAAAGGGCATCTGATTGGCCGAATCTTAACTGTCCATATATCTGCAACGGTGTGTTTTATCTGTACGAAACTTGGTTTATATAGTAATTGATGTATGGCTAGTCGACTGGTGGTGGTTTGGTGCGCCTCTAGCGCCACCAGGTGTGTAGACACGGTACTGCACTTTATTTTTTAGATTTGTTTTTTTTTAACAGGGGTCTATTTTATAAATTGCTGTTGTATCTAGGGTTATTTTATATAGGGGTGGTCTATCCTGGTATATTTTGGGTAGGGTCTGTGTAGGTCCCGCCAGTGGTCAGTGTTTTTTGGTTTTGTTTTCTGTTTTTTTGTGCAGGTGGTGGGTAGGTTTAGCTGGTTAGGTGAGGTAGCGTGCCAGGCCTTTGGCCTTTGACCCTGCATCCATGCAGACGCCCTGACGCAAACTGAACTTGAGTTTTCCCCCAGCTGTTCACCTGTCAATGCAAAATGGTTGCATTTGCCGTGCATATCAGCACGAGTGCTGAAACAGCACCAATGCTGACAGGTAAGTGTCTATTTCTATAGATAGATTGATGGATGGAGTGATGGATGGATGGATGGATGGATGGATGGATGGATGGATGGATGGATGGATAGATAGGTACATGAGTTGAAACAACTTTTTGTTAAAAAAAATGTTTTTGTTAAAAAAAATGTTTTTGTTTGAAAAAGTGAATGTTTTTTAGGCCTGTGTTACATTGATGGATGGAGTGATGGAGTGATGGATGGATGGATGGATGGATGGATAGATAGATGAATAGATGAATATATAGATACATGAGTTTAAACCACTTTTTGTTAAAAAAAATATGTTTTTGTTTGAAAAAGTGAATGTTTTTAGGCCTGTGTTATACATGGATGGATGGAGTGATGGATGGATGGATGGATGGATGGATAGATAGATAAATAGATAGATAGATGAATAGATGAATATATAGATACATGAGTTTAAACAACTTTTTGTTAAAAAAAAAAAAGTTTTTGTTTGAAAAAGTGAATGTTTTTAGGCCTGTGTTATACATGGATGGATGGAGTGATGGAGTGATGGAGTGATGGATGGATGGATGGATAGATAGATGGATAGATGGATAGATGGATAGATGGATAGATGAGTTTGATCGACTGTTTGTTCATATTTTTTTATTGTTTTGTGTTAAATATTGAAAGTAGTCTTTGGACTAATGGTTAGTTTGGGTTTAGGGTTAGTTTGAGGCTATGGTTAGGTTAGGGTTAAAATGGCATATAGGTAGGGAGGTAAAAACGACTTTCACCCTCATTAGTAACCACCCTCATTTGCATAAAGGGCATCTGATTGGCCGAATCTTAACTGTCCATATATCTGCAACGGTGTGTTTTATCTGTACGAAACTTGGTTTATATAGTAATTGATGTATGGCTAGTCGACTGGTGGTGGTTTGGTGCGCCTCTAGCGCCACCAGGTGTGTAGACACGGTACTGCACTTTATTTTTTAGATTTGTTTTTTTTTAACAGGGGTCTATTTTATAAATTGCTGTTGTATCTAGGGTTATTTTATATAGGGGTGGTCTATCCTGGTATATTTTGGGTAGGGTCTGTGTAGGTCCCGCCAGTGGTCAGTGTTTTTTGGTTTTGTTTTCTGTTTTTTTGTGCAGGTGGTGGGTAGGTTTAGCTGGTTAGGTGAGGTAGCGTGCCAGGCCTTTGGCCTTTGACCCTGCATCCATGCAGACGCCCTGACGCAAACTGAACTTGAGTTTTCCCCCAGCTGTTCACCTGTCAATGCAAAATGGTTGCATTTGCCGTGCATATCAGCACGAGTGCTGAAACAGCACCAATGCTGACAGGTAAGTGTCTATTTCTATAGATAGATTGATGGATGGAGTGATGGATGGATGGATGGATGGATGGATGGATGGATGGATGGATGGATGGATAGATAGGTACATGAGTTGAAACAACTTTTTGTTAAAAAAAATGTTTTTGTTAAAAAAAATGTTTTTGTTTGAAAAAGTGAATGTTTTTTAGGCCTGTGTTACATTGATGGATGGAGTGATGGAGTGATGGATGGATGGATGGATGGATGGATAGATAGATGAATAGATGAATATATAGATACATGAGTTTAAACCACTTTTTGTTAAAAAAAATATGTTTTTGTTTGAAAAAGTGAATGTTTTTAGGCCTGTGTTATACATGGATGGATGGAGTGATGGATGGATGGATGGATGGATGGATAGATAGATAAATAGATAGATAGATGAATAGATGAATATATAGATACATGAGTTTAAACAACTTTTTGTTAAAAAAAAAAAAGTTTTTGTTTGAAAAAGTGAATGTTTTTAGGCCTGTGTTATACATGGATGGATGGAGTGATGGAGTGATGGATGGATGGATGGATGGATGGATAGATAGATGGATAGATGGATAGATGGATAGATGGATAGATGAGTTTGATCGACTGTTTGTTCATATTTTTTTATTGTTTTGTGTTAAATATTGAAAGTAGTCTTTGGACTAATGGTTAGTTTGGGTTTAGGGTTAGTTTGGGGCTATGGTTAGGTTAGGCTATGGTTAGGTTAGGGTTAAAATGGCATATAGGTAGGGAGGTAAAAACGACTTTCACCCTCATTAGTAACCACCCTCATTTGCATAAAGGGCATCTGATTGGCCGAATCTTAACTGTCCATATATCTGCAACGGTGTGTTTTATCTGTACGAAACTTGGTTTATATAGTAATTGATGTATGGCTAGTCGACTGGTGGTGGTTTGGTGCGCCTCTAGCGCCACCAGGTGTGTAGACACGGTACTGCACTTTATTTTTTAGATTTGTTTTTTTTTAACAGGGGTCTATTTTATAAATTGCTGTTGTATCTAGGGTTATTTTATATAGGGGTGGTCTATCCTGGTATATTTTGGGTAGGGTCTGTGTAGGTCCCGCCAGTGGTCAGTGTTTTTTGGTTTTGTTTTCTGTTTTTTTGTGCAGGTGGTGGGTAGGTTTAGCTGGTTAGGTGAGGTAGCGTGCCAGGCCTTTGGCCTTTGACCCTGCATCCATGCAGACGCCCTGACGCAAACTGAACTTGAGTTTTCCCCCAGCTGTTCACCTGTCAATGCAAAATGGTTGCATTTGCCGTGCATATCAGCACGAGTGCTGAAACAGCACCAATGCTGACAGGTAAGTGTCTATTTCTATAGATAGATTGATGGATGGAGTGATGGATGGATGGATGGATGGATGGATGGATGGATGGATGGATGGATGGATGGATAGATAGGTACATGAGTTGAAACAACTTTTTGTTAAAAAAAATGTTTTTGTTAAAAAAAATGTTTTTGTTTGAAAAAGTGAATGTTTTTTAGGCCTGTGTTACATTGATGGATGGAGTGATGGAGTGATGGATGGATGGATGGATGGGGTTAGGGTTAGGGTTAGAGTAGGGTTAGGGTTAGGGTTAGGTAGGGAGGTAAAAACGACTTTCACCCTCATTAGTAACCACCCTCATTTGCATAAAGGGCATCTGATTGGCCGAATCTTAACTGTCCATATATCTGCAACGGTGTGTTTTATCTGTACGAAACTTGGTTTATATAGTAATTGATGTATGGCTAGTCGACTGGTGGTGGTTTGGTGCGCCTCTAGCGCCACCAGGTGTGTAGACACGGTACTGCACTTTATTTTTTAGATTTGTTTTTTTTTAACAGGGGTCTATTTTATAAATTGCTGTTGTATCTAGGGTTATTTTATATAGGGGTGGTCTATCCTGGTATATTTTGGGTAGGGTCTGTGTAGGTCCCGCCAGTGGTCAGTGTTTTTTGGTTTTGTTTTCTGTTTTTTTGTGCAGGTGGTGGGTAGGTTTAGCTGGTTAGGTGAGGTAGCGTGCCAGGCCTTTGGCCTTTGACCCTGCATCCATGCAGACGCCCTGACGCAAACTGAACTTGAGTTTTCCCCCAGCTGTTCACCTGTCAATGCAAAATGGTTGCATTTGCCGTGCATATCAGCACGAGTGCTGAAACAGCACCAATGCTGACAGGTAAGTGTCTATTTCTATAGATAGATTGATGGATGGAGTGATGGATGGATGGATGGATGGATGGATGGATGGATGGATGGATGGATGGATGGATGGATAGATAGGTACATGAGTTGAAACAACTTTTTGTTAAAAAAAATGTTTTTGTTAAAAAAAATGTTTTTGTTTGAAAAAGTGAATGTTTTTTAGGCCTGTGTTACATTGATGGATGGAGTGATGGAGTGATGGATGGATGGATGGGTGGATGGATAGATAGATGAATAGATGAATATATAGATACATGAGTTTAAACCACTTTTTGTTAAAAAAAATATGTTTTTGTTTGAAAAAGTGAATGTTTTTAGGCCTGTGTTATACATGGATGGATGGAGTGATGGATGGATGGATGGATGGATGGATAGATAGATAAATAGATAGATAGATGAATAGATGAATATATAGATACATGAGTTTAAACAACTTTTTGTTAAAAAAAAAAAAGTTTTTGTTTGAAAAAGTGAATGTTTTTAGGCCTGTGTTATACATGGATGGATGGAGTGATGGAGTGATGGAGTGATGGATGGATGGATGGATAGATAGATGGATAGATGGATAGATGGATAGATGGATAGATGAGTTTGATCGACTGTTTGTTCATATTTTTTTATTGTTTTGTGTTAAATATTGAAAGTAGTCTTTGGACTAATGGTTAGTTTGGGTTTAGGGTTAGTTTGGGGCTATGGTTAGGTTAGGGTTAAAATGGCATATAGGTAGGGAGGTAAAAACGACTTTCACCCTCATTAGTAACCACCCTCATTTGCATAAAGGGCATCTGATTGGCCGAATCTTAACTGTCCATATATCTGCAACGGTGTGTTTTATCTGTACGAAACTTGGTTTATATAGTAATTGATGTATGGCTAGTCGACTGGTGGTGGTTTGGTGCGCCTCTAGCGCCACCAGGTGTGTAGACACGGTACTGCACTTTATTTTTTAGATTTGTTTTTTTTTAACAGGGGTCTATTTTATAAATTGCTGTTGTATCTAGGGTTATTTTATATAGGGGTGGTCTATCCTGGTATATTTTGGGTAGGGTCTGTGTAGGTCCCGCCAGTGGTCAGTGTTTTTTGGTTTTGTTTTCTGTTTTTTTGTGCAGGTGGTGGGTAGGTTTAGCTGGTTAGGGTTAGGGTTAGGGTTAGGGTTAGGTAGGGAGGTAAAAACGACTTTCACCCTCATTAGTAACCACCCTCATTTGCATAAAGGGCATCTGATTGGCCGAATCTTAACTGTCCATATATCTGCAACGGTGTGTTTTATCTGTACGAAACTTGGTTTATATAGTAATTGATGTATGGCTAGTCGACTGGTGGTGGTTTGGTGCGCCTCTAGCGCCACCAGGTGTGTAGACACGGTACTGCACTTTATTTTTTAGATTTGTTTTTTTTTAACAGGGGTCTATTTTATAAATTGCTGTTGTATCTAGGGTTATTTTATATAGGGGTGGTCTATCCTGGTATATTTTGGGTAGGGTCTGTGTAGGTCCCGCCAGTGGTCAGTGTTTTTTGGTTTTGTTTTCTGTTTTTTTGTGCAGGTGGTGGGTAGGTTTAGCTGGTTAGGTGAGGTAGCGTGCCAGGCCTTTGGCCTTTGACCCTGCATCCATGCAGACGCCCTGACGCAAACTGAACTTGAGTTTTCCCCCAGCTGTTCACCTGTCAATGCAAAATGGTTGCATTTGCCGTGCATATCAGCACGAGTGCTGAAACAGCACCAATGCTGACAGGTAAGTGTCTATTTCTATAGATAGATTGATGGATGGAGTGATGGATGGATGGATGGATGGATGGATGGATGGATGGATGGATGGATGGATGGATGGATGGATGGATGGATAGATAGGTACATGAGTTGAAACAACTTTTTGTTAAAAAAAATGTTTTTGTTAAAAAAAATGTTTTTGTTTGAAAAAGTGAATGTTTTTTAGGCCTGTGTTACATTGATGGATGGAGTGATGGAGTGATGGATGGATGGATGGATGGATGGATAGATAGATGAATAGATGAATATATAGATACATGAGTTTAAACCACTTTTTGTTAAAAAAAATATGTTTTTGTTTGAAAAAGTGAATGTTTTTAGGCCTGTGTTATACATGGATGGATGGAGTGATGGATGGATGGATGGATGGATGGATAGATAGATAAATAGATAGATAGATGAATAGATGAATATATAGATACATGAGTTTAAACAACTTTTTGTTAAAAAAAAAAAAGTTTTTGTTTGAAAAAGTGAATGTTTTTAGGCCTGTGTTATACATGGATGGATGGAGTGATGGAGTGATGGAGTGATGGATGGATGGATGGATAGATAGATGGATAGATGGATAGATGGATAGATGGATAGATGAGTTTGATCGACTGTTTGTTCATATTTTTTTATTGTTTTGTGTTAAATATTGAAAGTAGTCTTTGGACTAATGGTTAGTTTGGGTTTAGGGTTAGTTTGAGGCTATGGTTAGGTTAGGGTTAAAATGGCATATAGGTAGGGAGGTAAAAACGACTTTCACCCTCATTAGTAACCACCCTCATTTGCATAAAGGGCATCTGATTGGCCGAATCTTAACTGTCCATATATCTGCAACGGTGTGTTTTATCTGTACGAAACTTGGTTTATATAGTAATTGATGTATGGCTAGTCGACTGGTGGTGGTTTGGTGCGCCTCTAGCGCCACCAGGTGTGTAGACACGGTACTGCACTTTATTTTTTAGATTTGTTTTTTTTTAACAGGGGTCTATTTTATAAATTGCTGTTGTATCTAGGGTTATTTTATATAGGGGTGGTCTATCCTGGTATATTTTGGGTAGGGTCTGTGTAGGTCCCGCCAGTGGTCAGTGTTTTTTGGTTTTGTTTTCTGTTTTTTTGTGCAGGTGGTGGGTAGGTTTAGCTGGTTAGGTGAGGTAGCGTGCCAGGCCTTTGGCCTTTGACCCTGCATCCATGCAGACGCCCTGACGCAAACTGAACTTGAGTTTTCCCCCAGCTGTTCACCTGTCAATGCAAAATGGTTGCATTTGCCGTGCATATCAGCACGAGTGCTGAAACAGCACCAATGCTGACAGGTAAGTGTCTATTTCTATAGATAGATTGATGGATGGAGTGATGGATGGATGGATGGATGGATGGATGGATGGATGGATGGATGGATGGATGGATGGATGGATGGATAGATAGGTACATGAGTTGAAACAACTTTTTGTTAAAAAAAATGTTTTTGTTAAAAAAAATGTTTTTGTTTGAAAAAGTGAATGTTTTTTAGGCCTGTGTTACATTGATGGATGGAGTGATGGAGTGATGGATGGATGGATGGATGGATGGATAGATAGATGAATAGATGAATATATAGATACATGAGTTTAAACCACTTTTTGTTAAAAAAAATATGTTTTTGTTTGAAAAAGTGAATGTTTTTAGGCCTGTGTTATACATGGATGGATGGAGTGATGGATGGATGGATGGATGGATGGATAGATAGATAAATAGATAGATAGATGAATAGATGAATATATAGATACATGAGTTTAAACAACTTTTTGTTAAAAAAAAAAAAGTTTTTGTTTGAAAAAGTGAATGTTTTTAGGCCTGTGTTATACATGGATGGATGGAGTGATGGAGTGATGGAGTGATGGATGGATGGATGGATAGATAGATGGATAGATGGATAGATGGATAGATGGATAGATGAGTTTGATCGACTGTTTGTTCATATTTTTTTATTGTTTTGTGTTAAATATTGAAAGTAGTCTTTGGACTAATGGTTAGTTTGGGTTTAGGGTTAGTTTGAGGCTATGGTTAGGTTAGGGTTAAAATGGCATATAGGTAGGGAGGTAAAAACGACTTTCACCCTCATTAGTAACCACCCTCATTTGCATAAAGGGCATCTGATTGGCCGAATCTTAACTGTCCATATATCTGCAACGGTGTGTTTTATCTGTACGAAACTTGGTTTATATAGTAATTGATGTATGGCTAGTCGACTGGTGGTGGTTTGGTGCGCCTCTAGCGCCACCAGGTGTGTAGACACGGTACTGCACTTTATTTTTTAGATTTGTTTTTTTTTAACAGGGGTCTATTTTATAAATTGCTGTTGTATCTAGGGTTATTTTATATAGGGGTGGTCTATCCTGGTATATTTTGGGTAGGGTCTGTGTAGGTCCCGCCAGTGGTCAGTGTTTTTTGGTTTTGTTTTCTGTTTTTTTGTGCAGGTGGTGGGTAGGTTTAGCTGGTTAGGTGAGGTAGCGTGCCAGGCCTTTGGCCTTTGACCCTGCATCCATGCAGACGCCCTGACGCAAACTGAACTTGAGTTTTAGAGGTTAGGTTAGGTTAGAGGGTTAGGGTTAGGGTTAGGGTTAGGGTTAGGGTTAGGGTTAGGGTTAGAGGTTAGAGTTAGGGTTAGGGTTAGGGTTAGGGTTAGGTAGGGAGGTAAAAACGACTTTCACCCTCATTAGTAACCACCCTCATTTGCATAAAGGGCATCTGATTGGCCGAATCTTAACTGTCCATATATCTGCAACGGTGTGTTTTATCTGTACGAAACTTGGTTTATATAGTAATTGATGTATGGCTAGTCGACTGGTGGTGGTTTGGTGCGCCTCTAGCGCCACCAGGTGTGTAGACACGGTACTGCACTTTATTTTTTAGATTTGTTTTTTTTTAACAGGGGTCTATTTTATAAATTGCTGTTGTATCTAGGGTTATTTTATATAGGGGTGGTCTATCCTGGTATATTTTGGGTAGGGTCTGTGTAGGTCCCGCCAGTGGTCAGTGTTTTTTGGTTTTGTTTTCTGTTTTTTTGTGCAGGTGGTGGGTAGGTTTAGCTGGTTAGGTGAGGTAGCGTGCCAGGCCTTTGGCCTTTGACCCTGCATCCATGCAGACGCCCTGACGCAAACTGAACTTGAGTTTTCCCCCAGCTGTTCACCTGTCAATGCAAAATGGTTGCATTTGCCGTGCATATCAGCACGAGTGCTGAAACAGCACCAATGCTGACAGGTAAGTGTCTATTTCTATAGATAGATTGATGGATGGAGTGATGGATGGATGGATGGATGGATGGATGGATGGATGGATGGATGGATGGATGGATAGATAGGTACATGAGTTGAAACAACTTTTTGTTAAAAAAAATGTTTTTGTTAAAAAAAATGTTTTTGTTTGAAAAAGTGAATGTTTTTTAGGCCTGTGTTACATTGATGGATGGAGTGATGGAGTGATGGATGGATGGATGGATGGGGTTAGGGTTAGGGTTAGAGTAGGGTTAGGGTTAGGGTTAGGTAGGGAGGTAAAAACGACTTTCACCCTCATTAGTAACCACCCTCATTTGCATAAAGGGCATCTGATTGGCCGAATCTTAACTGTCCATATATCTGCAACGGTGTGTTTTATCTGTACGAAACTTGGTTTATATAGTAATTGATGTATGGCTAGTCGACTGGTGGTGGTTTGGTGCGCCTCTAGCGCCACCAGGTGTGTAGACACGGTACTGCACTTTATTTTTTAGATTTGTTTTTTTTTAACAGGGGTCTATTTTATAAATTGCTGTTGTATCTAGGGTTATTTTATATAGGGGTGGTCTATCCTGGTATATTTTGGGTAGGGTCTGTGTAGGTCCCGCCAGTGGTCAGTGTTTTTTGGTTTTGTTTTCTGTTTTTTTGTGCAGGTGGTGGGTAGGTTTAGCTGGTTAGGTGAGGTAGCGTGCCAGGCCTTTGGCCTTTGACCCTGCATCCATGCAGACGCCCTGACGCAAACTGAACTTGAGTTTTCCCCCAGCTGTTCACCTGTCAATGCAAAATGGTTGCATTTGCCGTGCATATCAGCACGAGTGCTGAAACAGCACCAATGCTGACAGGTAAGTGTCTATTTCTATAGATAGATTGATGGATGGAGTGATGGATGGATGGATGGATGGATGGATGGATGGATGGATGGATGGATGGATGGATGGATAGATAGGTACATGAGTTGAAACAACTTTTTGTTAAAAAAAATGTTTTTGTTAAAAAAAATGTTTTTGTTTGAAAAAGTGAATGTTTTTTAGGCCTGTGTTACATTGATGGATGGAGTGATGGAGTGATGGATGGATGGATGGGTGGATGGATAGATAGATGAATAGATGAATATATAGATACATGAGTTTAAACCACTTTTTGTTAAAAAAAATATGTTTTTGTTTGAAAAAGTGAATGTTTTTAGGCCTGTGTTATACATGGATGGATGGAGTGATGGATGGATGGATGGATGGATGGATAGATAGATAAATAGATAGATAGATGAATAGATGAATATATAGATACATGAGTTTAAACAACTTTTTGTTAAAAAAAAAAAAGTTTTTGTTTGAAAAAGTGAATGTTTTTAGGCCTGTGTTATACATGGATGGATGGAGTGATGGAGTGATGGAGTGATGGATGGATGGATGGATAGATAGATGGATAGATGGATAGATGGATAGATGGATAGATGAGTTTGATCGACTGTTTGTTCATATTTTTTTATTGTTTTGTGTTAAATATTGAAAGTAGTCTTTGGACTAATGGTTAGTTTGGGTTTAGGGTTAGTTTGGGGCTATGGTTAGGTTAGGGTTAAAATGGCATATAGGTAGGGAGGTAAAAACGACTTTCACCCTCATTAGTAACCACCCTCATTTGCATAAAGGGCATCTGATTGGCCGAATCTTAACTGTCCATATATCTGCAACGGTGTGTTTTATCTGTACGAAACTTGGTTTATATAGTAATTGATGTATGGCTAGTCGACTGGTGGTGGTTTGGTGCGCCTCTAGCGCCACCAGGTGTGTAGACACGGTACTGCACTTTATTTTTTAGATTTGTTTTTTTTTAACAGGGGTCTATTTTATAAATTGCTGTTGTATCTAGGGTTATTTTATATAGGGGTGGTCTATCCTGGTATATTTTGGGTAGGGTCTGTGTAGGTCCCGCCAGTGGTCAGTGTTTTTTGGTTTTGTTTTCTGTTTTTTTGTGCAGGTGGTGGGTAGGTTTAGCTGGTTAGGGTTAGGGTTAGGGTTAGGGTTAGGTAGGGAGGTAAAAACGACTTTCACCCTCATTAGTAACCACCCTCATTTGCATAAAGGGCATCTGATTGGCCGAATCTTAACTGTCCATATATCTGCAACGGTGTGTTTTATCTGTACGAAACTTGGTTTATATAGTAATTGATGTATGGCTAGTCGACTGGTGGTGGTTTGGTGCGCCTCTAGCGCCACCAGGTGTGTAGACACGGTACTGCACTTTATTTTTTAGATTTGTTTTTTTTTAACAGGGGTCTATTTTATAAATTGCTGTTGTATCTAGGGTTATTTTATATAGGGGTGGTCTATCCTGGTATATTTTGGGTAGGGTCTGTGTAGGTCCCGCCAGTGGTCAGTGTTTTTTGGTTTTGTTTTCTGTTTTTTTGTGCAGGTGGTGGGTAGGTTTAGCTGGTTAGGTGAGGTAGCGTGCCAGGCCTTTGGCCTTTGACCCTGCATCCATGCAGACGCCCTGACGCAAACTGAACTTGAGTTTTCCCCCAGCTGTTCACCTGTCAATGCAAAATGGTTGCATTTGCCGTGCATATCAGCACGAGTGCTGAAACAGCACCAATGCTGACAGGTAAGTGTCTATTTCTATAGATAGATTGATGGATGGAGTGATGGATGGATGGATGGATGGATGGATGGATGGATGGATGGATGGATGGATGGATGGATGGATGGATGGATAGATAGGTACATGAGTTGAAACAACTTTTTGTTAAAAAAAATGTTTTTGTTAAAAAAAATGTTTTTGTTTGAAAAAGTGAATGTTTTTTAGGCCTGTGTTACATTGATGGATGGAGTGATGGAGTGATGGATGGATGGATGGATGGATGGATAGATAGATGAATAGATGAATATATAGATACATGAGTTTAAACCACTTTTTGTTAAAAAAAATATGTTTTTGTTTGAAAAAGTGAATGTTTTTAGGCCTGTGTTATACATGGATGGATGGAGTGATGGATGGATGGATGGATGGATGGATAGATAGATAAATAGATAGATAGATGAATAGATGAATATATAGATACATGAGTTTAAACAACTTTTTGTTAAAAAAAAAAAAGTTTTTGTTTGAAAAAGTGAATGTTTTTAGGCCTGTGTTATACATGGATGGATGGAGTGATGGAGTGATGGATGGATGGATGGATAGATAGATGGATAGATGGATAGATGGATAGATGGATAGATGAGTTTGATCGACTGTTTGTTCATATTTTTTTATTGTTTTGTGTTAAATATTGAAAGTAGTCTTTGGACTAATGGTTAGTTTGGGTTTAGGGTTAGTTTGAGGCTATGGTTAGGTTAGGGTTAAAATGGCATATAGGTAGGGAGGTAAAAACGACTTTCACCCTCATTAGTAACCACCCTCATTTGCATAAAGGGCATCTGATTGGCCGAATCTTAACTGTCCATATATCTGCAACGGTGTGTTTTATCTGTACGAAACTTGGTTTATATAGTAATTGATGTATGGCTAGTCGACTGGTGGTGGTTTGGTGCGCCTCTAGCGCCACCAGGTGTGTAGACACGGTACTGCACTTTATTTTTTAGATTTGTTTTTTTTTAACAGGGGTCTATTTTATAAATTGCTGTTGTATCTAGGGTTATTTTATATAGGGGTGGTCTATCCTGGTATATTTTGGGTAGGGTCTGTGTAGGTCCCGCCAGTGGTCAGTGTTTTTTGGTTTTGTTTTCTGTTTTTTTTGTGCAGGTGGTGGGTAGGTTTAGCTGGTTAGGTGAGGTAGCGTGCCAGGCCTTTGGCCTTTGACCCTGCATCCATGCAGACGCCCTGACGCAAACTGAACTTGAGTTTTCCCCCAGCTGTTCACCTGTCAATGCAAAATGGTTGCATTTGCCGTGCATATCAGCACGAGTGCTGAAACAGCACCAATGCTGACAGGTAAGTGTCTATTTCTATAGATAGATTGATGGATGGAGTGATGGATGGATGGATGGATGGATGGATGGATGGATGGATGGATGGATGGATGGATGGATGGATGGATGGATAGATAGGTACATGAGTTGAAACAACTTTTTGTTAAAAAAAATGTTTTTGTTAAAAAAAATGTTTTTGTTTGAAAAAGTGAATGTTTTTTAGGCCTGTGTTACATTGATGGATGGAGTGATGGAGTGATGGATGGATGGATGGATGGATGGATAGATAGATGAATAGATGAATATATAGATACATGAGTTTAAACCACTTTTTGTTAAAAAAAATATGTTTTTGTTTGAAAAAGTGAATGTTTTTAGGCCTGTGTTATACATGGATGGATGGAGTGATGGATGGATGGATGGATGGATGGATGGATAGATAGATAAATAGATAGATAGATGAATAGATGAATATATAGATACATGAGTTTAAACAACTTTTTGTTAAAAAAAAAAAAGTTTTTGTTTGAAAAAGTGAATGTTTTTAGGCCTGTGTTATACATGGATGGATGGAGTGATGGAGTGATGGAGTGATGGATGGATGGATGGATAGATAGATGGATAGATGGATAGATGGATAGATGGATAGATGAGTTTGATCGACTGTTTGTTCATATTTTTTTATTGTTTTGTGTTAAATATTGAAAGTAGTCTTTGGACTAATGGTTAGTTTGGGTTTAGGGTTAGTTTGAGGCTATGGTTAGGTTAGGGTTAAAATGGCATATAGGTAGGGAGGTAAAAACGACTTTCACCCTCATTAGTAACCACCCTCATTTGCATAAAGGGCATCTGATTGGCCGAATCTTAACTGTCCATATATCTGCAACGGTGTGTTTTATCTGTACGAAACTTGGTTTATATAGTAATTGATGTATGGCTAGTCGACTGGTGGTGGTTTGGTGCGCCTCTAGCGCCACCAGGTGTGTAGACACGGTACTGCACTTTATTTTTTAGATTTGTTTTTTTTTAACAGGGGTCTATTTTATAAATTGCTGTTGTATCTAGGGTTATTTTATATAGGGGTGGTCTATCCTGGTATATTTTGGGTAGGGTCTGTGTAGGTCCCGCCAGTGGTCAGTGTTTTTTGGTTTTGTTTTCTGTTTTTTTGTGCAGGTGGTGGGTAGGTTTAGCTGGTTAGGTGAGGTAGCGTGCCAGGCCTTTGGCCTTTGACCCTGCATCCATGCAGACGCCCTGACGCAAACTGAACTTGAGTTTTCCCCCAGCTGTTCACCTGTCAATGCAAAATGGTTGCATTTGCCGTGCATATCAGCACGAGTGCTGAAACAGCACCAATGCTGACAGGTAAGTGTCTATTTCTATAGATAGATTGATGGATGGAGTGATGGATGGATGGATGGATGGATGGATGGATGGATGGATGGATGGATGGATGGATAGATAGGTACATGAGTTGAAACAACTTTTTGTTAAAAAAAATGTTTTTGTTAAAAAAAATGTTTTTGTTTGAAAAAGTGAATGTTTTTTAGGCCTGTGTTACATTGATGGATGGAGTGATGGAGTGATGGATGGATGGATGGATGGATGGATAGATAGATGAATAGATGAATATATAGATACATGAGTTTAAACCACTTTTTGTTAAAAAAAATATGTTTTTGTTTGAAAAAGTGAATGTTTTTAGGCCTGTGTTATACATGGATGGATGGAGTGATGGATGGATGGATGGATGGATGGATAGATAGATAAATAGATAGATAGATGAATAGATGAATATATAGATACATGAGTTTAAACAACTTTTTGTTAAAAAAAAAAAAGTTTTTGTTTGAAAAAGTGAATGTTTTTAGGCCTGTGTTATACATGGATGGATGGAGTGATGGAGTGATGGATGGATGGTTAGGGTTAGGGTTAGGGTTAGGGTTAGGTTAGGGTGGGTTAGGGTTAGGGTTAGAGTTAGGGTTAGGGTTAGGGTTAGGGTTAGGTAGGGAGGTAAAAACGACTTTCACCCTCATTAGTAACCACCCTCATTTGCATAAAGGGCATCTGATTGGCCGAATCTTAACTGTCCATATATCTGCAACGGTGTGTTTTATCTGTACGAAACTTGGTTTATATAGTAATTGATGTATGGCTAGTCGACTGGTGGTGGTTTGGTGCGCCTCTAGCGCCACCAGGTGTGTAGACACGGTACTGCACTTTATTTTTTAGATTTGTTTTTTTTTAACAGGGGTCTATTTTATAAATTGCTGTTGTATCTAGGGTTATTTTATATAGGGGTGGTCTATCCTGGTATATTTTGGGTAGGGTCTGTGTAGGTCCCGCCAGTGGTCAGTGTTTTTTGGTTTTGTTTTCTGTTTTTTTGTGCAGGTGGTGGGTAGGTTTAGCTGGTTAGGTGAGGTAGCGTGCCAGGCCTTTGGCCTTTGACCCTGCATCCATGCAGACGCCCTGACGCAAACTGAACTTGAGTTTTCCCCCAGCTGTTCACCTGTCAATGCAAAATGGTTGCATTTGCCGTGCATATCAGCACGAGTGCTGAAACAGCACCAATGCTGACAGGTAAGTGTCTATTTCTATAGATAGATTGATGGATGGAGTGATGGATGGATGGATGGATGGATGGATGGATGGATGGATGGATGGATGGATGGATGGATGGATGGATAGATAGGTACATGAGTTGAAACAACTTTTTGTTAAAAAAAATGTTTTTGTTAAAAAAAATGTTTTTGTTTGAAAAAGTGAATGTTTTTTAGGCCTGTGTTACATTGATGGATGGAGTGATGGAGTGATGGATGGATGGATGGATGGATGGATAGATAGATGAATAGATGAATATATAGATACATGAGTTTAAACCACTTTTTGTTAAAAAAAATATGTTTTTGTTTGAAAAAGTGAATGTTTTTAGGCCTGTGTTATACATGGATGGATGGAGTGATGGATGGATGGATGGATGGATGGATAGATAGATAAATAGATAGATAGATGAATAGATGAATATATAGATACATGAGTTTAAACAACTTTTTGTTAAAAAAAAAAAAGTTTTTGTTTGAAAAAGTGAATGTTTTTAGGCCTGTGTTATACATGGATGGATGGAGTGATGGAGTGATGGATGGATGGATGGATAGATAGATGGATAGATGGATAGATGGATAGATGGATAGATGAGTTTGATCGACTGTTTGTTCATATTTTTTTATTGTTTTGTGTTAAATATTGAAAGTAGTCTTTGGACTAATGGTTAGTTTGGGTTTAGGGTTAGTTTGAGGCTATGGTTAGGTTAGGGTTAAAATGGCATATAGGTAGGGAGGTAAAAACGACTTTCACCCTCATTAGTAACCACCCTCATTTGCATAAAGGGCATCTGATTGGCCGAATCTTAACTGTCCATATATCTGCAACGGTGTGTTTTATCTGTACGAAACTTGGTTTATATAGTAATTGATGTATGGCTAGTCGACTGGTGGTGGTTTGGTGCGCCTCTAGCGCCACCAGGTGTGTAGACACGGTACTGCACTTTATTTTTTAGATTTGTTTTTTTTTAACAGGGGTCTATTTTATAAATTGCTGTTGTATCTAGGGTTATTTTATATAGGGGTGGTCTATCCTGGTATATTTTGGGTAGGGTCTGTGTAGGTCCCGCCAGTGGTCAGTGTTTTTTGGTTTTGTTTTCTGTTTTTTTTGTGCAGGTGGTGGGTAGGTTTAGCTGGTTAGGTGAGGTAGCGTGCCAGGCCTTTGGCCTTTGACCCTGCATCCATGCAGACGCCCTGACGCAAACTGAACTTGAGTTTTCCCCCAGCTGTTCACCTGTCAATGCAAAATGGTTGCATTTGCCGTGCATATCAGCACGAGTGCTGAAACAGCACCAATGCTGACAGGTAAGTGTCTATTTCTATAGATAGATTGATGGATGGAGTGATGGATGGATGGATGGATGGATGGATGGATGGATGGATGGATGGATGGATGGATGGATGGATGGATGGATAGATAGGTACATGAGTTGAAACAACTTTTTGTTAAAAAAAATGTTTTTGTTAAAAAAAATGTTTTTGTTTGAAAAAGTGAATGTTTTTTAGGCCTGTGTTACATTGATGGATGGAGTGATGGAGTGATGGATGGATGGATGGATGGATGGATAGATAGATGAATAGATGAATATATAGATACATGAGTTTAAACCACTTTTTGTTAAAAAAAATATGTTTTTGTTTGAAAAAGTGAATGTTTTTAGGCCTGTGTTATACATGGATGGATGGAGTGATGGATGGATGGATGGATGGATGGATGGATAGATAGATAAATAGATAGATAGATGAATAGATGAATATATAGATACATGAGTTTAAACAACTTTTTGTTAAAAAAAAAAAAGTTTTTGTTTGAAAAAGTGAATGTTTTTAGGCCTGTGTTATACATGGATGGATGGAGTGATGGAGTGATGGAGTGATGGATGGATGGATGGATAGATAGATGGATAGATGGATAGATGGATAGATGGATAGATGAGTTTGATCGACTGTTTGTTCATATTTTTTTATTGTTTTGTGTTAAATATTGAAAGTAGTCTTTGGACTAATGGTTAGTTTGGGTTTAGGGTTAGTTTGAGGCTATGGTTAGGTTAGGGTTAAAATGGCATATAGGTAGGGAGGTAAAAACGACTTTCACCCTCATTAGTAACCACCCTCATTTGCATAAAGGGCATCTGATTGGCCGAATCTTAACTGTCCATATATCTGCAACGGTGTGTTTTATCTGTACGAAACTTGGTTTATATAGTAATTGATGTATGGCTAGTCGACTGGTGGTGGTTTGGTGCGCCTCTAGCGCCACCAGGTGTGTAGACACGGTACTGCACTTTATTTTTTAGATTTGTTTTTTTTTAACAGGGGTCTATTTTATAAATTGCTGTTGTATCTAGGGTTATTTTATATAGGGGTGGTCTATCCTGGTATATTTTGGGTAGGGTCTGTGTAGGTCCCGCCAGTGGTCAGTGTTTTTTGGTTTTGTTTTCTGTTTTTTTGTGCAGGTGGTGGGTAGGTTTAGCTGGTTAGGTGAGGTAGCGTGCCAGGCCTTTGGCCTTTGACCCTGCATCCATGCAGACGCCCTGACGCAAACTGAACTTGAGTTTTCCCCCAGCTGTTCACCTGTCAATGCAAAATGGTTGCATTTGCCGTGCATATCAGCACGAGTGCTGAAACAGCACCAATGCTGACAGGTAAGTGTCTATTTCTATAGATAGATTGATGGATGGAGTGATGGATGGATGGATGGATGGATGGATGGATGGATGGATGGATGGATGGATGGATAGATAGGTACATGAGTTGAAACAACTTTTTGTTAAAAAAAATGTTTTTGTTAAAAAAAATGTTTTTGTTTGAAAAAGTGAATGTTTTTTAGGCCTGTGTTACATTGATGGATGGAGTGATGGAGTGATGGATGGATGGATGGATGGATGGATAGATAGATGAATAGATGAATATATAGATACATGAGTTTAAACCACTTTTTGTTAAAAAAAATATGTTTTTGTTTGAAAAAGTGAATGTTTTTAGGCCTGTGTTATACATGGATGGATGGAGTGATGGATGGATGGATGGATGGATGGATAGATAGATAAATAGATAGATAGATGAATAGATGAATATATAGATACATGAGTTTAAACAACTTTTTGTTAAAAAAAAAAAAGTTTTTGTTTGAAAAAGTGAATGTTTTTAGGCCTGTGTTATACATGGATGGATGGAGTGATGGAGTGATGGATGGATGGTTAGGGTTAGGGTTAGGGTTAGGGTTAGGTTAGGGTGGGTTAGGGTTAGGGTTAGAGTTAGGGTTAGGGTTAGGGTTAGGGTTAGGTAGGGAGGTAAAAACGACTTTCACCCTCATTAGTAACCACCCTCATTTGCATAAAGGGCATCTGATTGGCCGAATCTTAACTGTCCATATATCTGCAACGGTGTGTTTTATCTGTACGAAACTTGGTTTATATAGTAATTGATGTATGGCTAGTCGACTGGTGGTGGTTTGGTGCGCCTCTAGCGCCACCAGGTGTGTAGACACGGTACTGCACTTTATTTTTTAGATTTGTTTTTTTTTAACAGGGGTCTATTTTATAAATTGCTGTTGTATCTAGGGTTATTTTATATAGGGGTGGTCTATCCTGGTATATTTTGGGTAGGGTCTGTGTAGGTCCCGCCAGTGGTCAGTGTTTTTTGGTTTTGTTTTCTGTTTTTTTGTGCAGGTGGTGGGTAGGTTTAGCTGGTTAGGTGAGGTAGCGTGCCAGGCCTTTGGCCTTTGACCCTGCATCCATGCAGACGCCCTGACGCAAACTGAACTTGAGTTTTCCCCCAGCTGTTCACCTGTCAATGCAAAATGGTTGCATTTGCCGTGCATATCAGCACGAGTGCTGAAACAGCACCAATGCTGACAGGTAAGTGTCTATTTCTATAGATAGATTGATGGATGGAGTGATGGATGGATGGATGGATGGATGGATGGATGGATGGATGGATGGATGGATGGATGGATGGATGGATAGATAGGTACATGAGTTGAAACAACTTTTTGTTAAAAAAAATGTTTTTGTTAAAAAAAATGTTTTTGTTTGAAAAAGTGAATGTTTTTTAGGCCTGTGTTACATTGATGGATGGAGTGATGGAGTGATGGATGGATGGATGGATGGATGGATAGATAGATGAATAGATGAATATATAGATACATGAGTTTAAACCACTTTTTGTTAAAAAAAATATGTTTTTGTTTGAAAAAGTGAATGTTTTTAGGCCTGTGTTATACATGGATGGATGGAGTGATGGATGGATGGATGGATGGATGGATAGATAGATAAATAGATAGATAGATGAATAGATGAATATATAGATACATGAGTTTAAACAACTTTTTGTTAAAAAAAAAAAAGTTTTTGTTTGAAAAAGTGAATGTTTTTAGGCCTGTGTTATACATGGATGGATGGAGTGATGGAGTGATGGATGGATGGATGGATAGATAGATGGATAGATGGATAGATGGATAGATGGATAGATGAGTTTGATCGACTGTTTGTTCATATTTTTTTATTGTTTTGTGTTAAATATTGAAAGTAGTCTTTGGACTAATGGTTAGTTTGGGTTTAGGGTTAGTTTGAGGCTATGGTTAGGTTAGGGTTAAAATGGCATATAGGTAGGGAGGTAAAAACGACTTTCACCCTCATTAGTAACCACCCTCATTTGCATAAAGGGCATCTGATTGGCCGAATCTTAACTGTCCATATATCTGCAACGGTGTGTTTTATCTGTACGAAACTTGGTTTATATAGTAATTGATGTATGGCTAGTCGACTGGTGGTGGTTTGGTGCGCCTCTAGCGCCACCAGGTGTGTAGACACGGTACTGCACTTTATTTTTTAGATTTGTTTTTTTTTAACAGGGGTCTATTTTATAAATTGCTGTTGTATCTAGGGTTATTTTATATAGGGGTGGTCTATCCTGGTATATTTTGGGTAGGGTCTGTGTAGGTCCCGCCAGTGGTCAGTGTTTTTTGGTTTTGTTTTCTGTTTTTTTTGTGCAGGTGGTGGGTAGGTTTAGCTGGTTAGGTGAGGTAGCGTGCCAGGCCTTTGGCCTTTGACCCTGCATCCATGCAGACGCCCTGACGCAAACTGAACTTGAGTTTTCCCCCAGCTGTTCACCTGTCAATGCAAAATGGTTGCATTTGCCGTGCATATCAGCACGAGTGCTGAAACAGCACCAATGCTGACAGGTAAGTGTCTATTTCTATAGATAGATTGATGGATGGAGTGATGGATGGATGGATGGATGGATGGATGGATGGATGGATGGATGGATGGATGGATGGATGGATGGAT